>NC_083596.1:51699399-51754399 GCF_027579695.1 Neoarius graeffei
TCAGCAGGACGAACACACCATCAGTGAGACGAACACAACATCAGCAGGACGAACACACCATCAGCGAGACGAACACACCATCAACGATACGACCACACCATCAGCAGGACGAACACACCATCAGTGAGACTAACACACCATCAGCGAGACGATCACATCATCGGCAGGACGATCACACCATCAGCGAGACGAACACACCATTAGCAAGACAAACACACCATCAGCGAGACGAACACACCATCAGCGAGATGAACACGCCATCAACAGGATGAACACGCCATCAGCGAGACGAACACGCCATCAGTTAGACGAACTCACCATCAGCGAGACGAACACACCATCAGCGAGATGAACACGCCATCAGCAGGAAGAACACACCATCAGCGAGACGAACACGCCATCAGTTAGACGAACACACCATCAGCGAGATGAACACGCCATGAGTTAGACGAACACACCATCAGCAGGATGAACACACCATCAGCGAGACAAACGCACCATCAGCGAGACGAACATGCCATAAGCAGGAAGAACACACCATCAGCGAGACGAACACGCCATCAGTTAGACGAACACACCATCAGCGAGATGAACACGCCATCAGTTAGACGAACACACCATCAACAGGATGAACACGCCATCAGCGAGACGAACACGCCATCAGTTAGACGAACTCACCATCAGCGAGACGAACACACCATCAGCGAGATGAACACGCCATCAGCAGGAAGAACACACCATCAGCGAGACGAACACGCCATCAGTTAGACGAACACACCATCAGCGAGATGAACACGCCATCAGTTAGACGAACACACCATCCGCAGGATGAACACACCATCAGCAAGACGAACTCACCATCAGCGAGACGAACTCACCATCAGCGAGACGAACTCACCATCAGCAGGACGAACACACCATCAGCAAGACGACCTCACCATCAGCAGGATGAACACACCATCAGCAGGACGAACACACCATCAGTGAGACGAACACACCATCAGCAGGATGAACACACCATCAGCAGGACGAACACACCATCAGTGAGACGAACACACCATCAGCAGGACGAACACACCATCAGCAGGACGAACACACCATCAGCGAGACGAACTCACCATCAGCAGGACGAACACACCATCAGCGAGAGGAACACACCATCAGCAGGACGAACACACCATCAGTGAGACAAACACACCATCAGCAGGACGAACATACCATCAGAAGGACGAACACACCATCAGTGAGAAGAACACACCATTAGCAGGACGAACACACCATCAGTGAGACGAACACACCATCAGCAGGACGAACACACCATCAGTGAGACGAACACACCATCAGCAGGACGAACACACCATCAGTGAGACGAACACACCATCAGCAGGACGAACACACCATCAGTGAGACGAACACACCATCAGCAGGACGAACACACCATCAGCGAGAGGAACACACCATCAGTGAGACGAACTCACCATCAGCAGGACGAACACACCATCAGTGAGACGAACTCACCATCAGCGAGATGAACACGCCATCAGTGAGACGAACTCACCATCAGCGAGACGAACACACCATCAGCGAGACAAACACACCATCAGCGAGACGAACATGCCATCAGCGAGACGAACACACCATCAGCAGCATGAACACGCCGTCAACAAGACAAACACACCATCAGCGAGACGAACAGACCATCAGTGAGATGAACATGCCATCAACAGGATGAACATGCCATCAGCGAGACGAACACGCCATCAGTGAGACGAACACACCATCAGCGAGACGAACACACCATCAGCAGGATGAACACACCATCAGCGAGACGAACATACCATCAGCGAGACGAACACACCATCAGCGAGACGAACATACCATCAGCAGGATGAACTCACCATCAGCGAGACGAACATACCATCAGCGAGACGAACACACCATCAGCGAGACGAACATACCATCAGCAGGATGAACACACCATCAGCGAGACGAACATACCATCAGCGAGACGAACACACCATCAGCGAGACGAACACACCATCAGCAGGATGAACACACCATCAGCAGGATGAACTCACCATCAGCGAGACAAACACACCATCAGCAGGATGAACACACCATCAGTGAGACGAACATACCATCAGCAGGACGAACACACCATCAGCGACACAAACACCCCATCAGCAGGACGAACACACCGTCAGCGAGACGAACACACCATCCGCAGGATGAACACACCATCAGCAGGACGAGCACACCATCAGTGAGACGAACTCACCATCAGCAGGACGAACACACCATCAGCGAGACGAACTCACCATCAGCGAGACGAACACACCATCCGCAGGTTGAACACACCATCAGCAGGACGAGCACACCATCAGTGAGACGAACTCACCATCAGCAGGACGAACACACCATCAGCGAGACGAACTCACCATCAGCGAGACGAACACACCATCATTGAGACGAACACACCATCAGCAGGACGAACACACCATCAGCAGGACGAACACACCATCAGCGAGAGGAACACACCATCAGCGAGATGAACACACCATCAGCGAGATGAACACACCATCAGCAGGACGAACACGCCATCAGCAAGACGAACTCACCATCAGCGAAACGAACTCACCATCAGCAGGACGAACACGCCATCAGCAGGACAAACACACCATCAGTGAGACGAACACACCATCAGCAGGACGAACACACCATCAGTGAGACGAACACACCATCATTGAGACGAACACACCATCAGCAGGACGAACACACCATCAGCGAGATGAACACACCATCAGCGAGATGAACACACCATCAGCGAGACGAACACACCATCAGTGAGACGAACTCACCATCAGCGAAACGAACTCACCATCAGCAGGACGAACACGCCATCAGCAGGACGAACACACCATCAGCAGGACGAACACACCATCAGCGAAACGAACTCACCATCAGCGAAACGAACTCACCATCAGCAGGACGAACACGCCATCAGCAGGACGAACACACCATCAGCAGGACGAACACACCATCAGCGAAACGAACTCACCATCAGCGAGACGAACTCACCATCAGCAGGATGAACACGCCATCAGCAAGACGAACTCACCATCAGCGAAACGAACTCACCATCAGCAGGACGAACACGCCATCAGCAGGACGAACACACCATCAGTGAGACTAACACACCATCAGCGAGACGATCACATCATCGGCAGGACGATCACACCATCAGCGAGACGAACACACCATTAGCAAGACAAACACACCATCAGCGAGACGAACACACCATCAGCGAGATGAACACGCCATCAACAGGATGAACACGCCATCAGCGAGACGAACACGCCATCAGTTAGACGAACTCACCATCAGCGAGACGAACACACCATCAGCGAGATGAACACGCCATCAGCAGGAAGAACACACCATCAGCGAGACGAACACGCCATCAGTTAGACGAACACACCATCAGCGAGATGAACACGCCATGAGTTAGACGAACACACCATCAGCAGGATGAACACACCATCAGCGAGACAAACGCACCATCAGCGAGACGAACATGCCATAAGCAGGAAGAACACACCATCAGCGAGACGAACACGCCATCAGTTAGACGAACACACCATCAGCGAGATGAACACGCCATCAGTTAGACGAACACACCATCAACAGGATGAACACGCCATCAGCGAGACGAACACGCCATCAGTTAGACGAACTCACCATCAGCGAGACGAACACACCATCAGCGAGATGAACACGCCATCAGCAGGAAGAACACACCATCAGCGAGACGAACACGCCATCAGTTAGACGAACACACCATCAGCGAGATGAACACGCCATCAGTTAGACGAACACACCATCCGCAGGATGAACACACCATCAGCAAGACGAACTCACCATCAGCGAGACGAACTCACCATCAGCGAGACGAACTCACCATCAGCAGGACGAACACACCATCAGCAAGACGACCTCACCATCAGCAGGATGAACACACCATCAGCAGGACGAACACACCATCAGTGAGACGAACACACCATCAGCAGGATGAACACACCATCAGCAGGACGAACACACCATCAGTGAGACGAACACACCATCAGCAGGACGAACACACCATCAGCAGGACGAACACACCATCAGCGAGACGAACTCACCATCAGCAGGACGAACACACCATCAGCGAGAGGAACACACCATCAGCAGGACGAACACACCATCAGTGAGACAAACACACCATCAGCAGGACGAACATACCATCAGAAGGACGAACACACCATCAGTGAGAAGAACACACCATTAGCAGGACGAACACACCATCAGTGAGACGAACACACCATCAGCAGGACGAACACACCATCAGTGAGACGAACACACCATCAGCAGGACGAACACACCATCAGTGAGACGAACACACCATCAGCAGGACGAACACACCATCAGTGAGACGAACACACCATCAGCAGGACGAACACACCATCAGCGAGAGGAACACACCATCAGTGAGACGAACTCACCATCAGCAGGACGAACACACCATCAGTGAGACGAACTCACCATCAGCGAGATGAACACGCCATCAGTGAGACGAACTCACCATCAGCGAGACGAACACACCATCAGCGAGACAAACACACCATCAGCGAGACGAACATGCCATCAGCGAGACGAACACACCATCAGCAGCATGAACACGCCGTCAACAAGACAAACACACCATCAGCGAGACGAACAGACCATCAGTGAGATGAACATGCCATCAACAGGATGAACATGCCATCAGCGAGACGAACACGCCATCAGTGAGACGAACACACCATCAGCGAGACGAACACACCATCAGCAGGATGAACACACCATCAGCGAGACGAACATACCATCAGCGAGACGAACACACCATCAGCGAGACGAACATACCATCAGCAGGATGAACTCACCATCAGCGAGACGAACATACCATCAGCGAGACGAACACACCATCAGCGAGACGAACATACCATCAGCAGGATGAACACACCATCAGCGAGACGAACATACCATCAGCGAGACGAACACACCATCAGCGAGACGAACACACCATCAGCAGGATGAACACACCATCAGCAGGATGAACTCACCATCAGCGAGACAAACACACCATCAGCAGGATGAACACACCATCAGTGAGACGAACATACCATCAGCAGGACGAACACACCATCAGCGACACAAACACCCCATCAGCAGGACGAACACACCGTCAGCGAGACGAACACACCATCCGCAGGATGAACACACCATCAGCAGGACGAGCACACCATCAGTGAGACGAACTCACCATCAGCAGGACGAACACACCATCAGCGAGACGAACTCACCATCAGCGAGACGAACACACCATCCGCAGGTTGAACACACCATCAGCAGGACGAGCACACCATCAGTGAGACGAACTCACCATCAGCAGGACGAACACACCATCAGCGAGACGAACTCACCATCAGCGAGACGAACACACCATCATTGAGACGAACACACCATCAGCAGGACGAACACACCATCAGCAGGACGAACACACCATCAGCGAGAGGAACACACCATCAGCGAGATGAACACACCATCAGCGAGATGAACACACCATCAGCAGGACGAACACGCCATCAGCAAGACGAACTCACCATCAGCGAAACGAACTCACCATCAGCAGGACGAACACGCCATCAGCAGGACAAACACACCATCAGTGAGACGAACACACCATCAGCAGGACGAACACACCATCAGTGAGACGAACACACCATCATTGAGACGAACACACCATCAGCAGGACGAACACACCATCAGCGAGATGAACACACCATCAGCGAGATGAACACACCATCAGCGAGACGAACACACCATCAGTGAGACGAACTCACCATCAGCGAAACGAACTCACCATCAGCAGGACGAACACGCCATCAGCAGGACGAACACACCATCAGCAGGACGAACACACCATCAGCGAAACGAACTCACCATCAGCGAAACGAACTCACCATCAGCAGGACGAACACGCCATCAGCAGGACGAACACACCATCAGCAGGACGAACACACCATCAGCGAAACGAACTCACCATCAGCGAGACGAACTCACCATCAGCAGGATGAACACGCCATCAGCAAGACGAACTCACCATCAGCGAAACGAACTCACCATCAGCAGGACGAACACGCCATCAGCAGGACGAACACACCATCAGTGAGACGAACACACCATCAGCAGGACGAACACACCATCAGCGAGACGAACACACCATCATTGAGACGAACACACCATCAGCAGGACGAACACACCATCAGCAGGACGAACACACCATCAGCGAGATGAACACACCATCAGCGAGATGAACACACCATCAGCGAGACGAACACACCATCAGCGAGACGAACTCACCATCAGCGAAACGAACTCACCATCAGCAGGACGAACACGCCATCAGCAGGACGAACACACCATCAGCAGGACGAACACACCATCAGCGAAACGAACTCACCATCAGCAGGACGAACACGCCATCAGCAAGACGAACTCACCATCAGCGAAACGAACTCACCATCAGCAGGACGAACACGCCATCAGGAGGACGAACACACCATCAGCAGGACGAACACACCATCAGCAGGACGAACACGCCATCAGCAGGACGAACACACCATCAGTGAGATGAACACACCATCAGCAGGACGAACACACCATCAGTGAGACGAACTCACCATCAGCGAGACGAACTCACCATCAGCAGGACGAACACGCCATCAGCAAGACGAACTCACCATCAGGGAGACGAACACATCATGCGCAGGATGAACACCCCATCAGCAGGACGAACACACCATCAGTGAGACGAACTCACCATCAGCAGGACGAACACACCATCAGCAGGACGAACACACCATCAGCAGGACAAACACACCATCAGCAGGACGAACACGCCATCAGCAAGACGAACTCACCATCAGCAGGATGAACACACCATCAGCAGGACGAACACGCCATCAGCAAGACGAACTCACCATCAGCAGGACGAACACACCATGAGCAGGACGAACACGCCATCAGTGAGACGAACTCACCATCAGCAGGACGAACACACCATCAGCAGGACGAACACGCCATCAGCGAGACGAACTCACCATCAGCAGGACGAACACACCATCAGCAGGACGAACACGCCATCAGCAGGACGAACACACCATCAGCAGGACGAACACGCCATCAGCAAGACGAACTCGCCATCAGCGAGACGAACACACCATCCGCAGGATGAACACACCATCAGCAGGACGAGCACACCATCAGTGAGACGAACACATCATCAGCAGGACGAACACACCATCAGCAGGACGAACACACCATCATTGAGACGAACACACCATCCGCAGGACGAACACACCATCAGTGAGACGAACTCACCATCAGCGAGACGAACTCACCATCAGCAGGACGAACACGCCATCAACAAGACGAACTCACCATCAGCGAGACGAACACACCATCCGGAGGATGAACACACCATCAGCAAGACGAACTCACCATCAGCAGGACGAACACACCATCAGTGAGACGAGCACACCATCAGCAGGACGAACACACCATCAGCAGGACGAACACACCATCAGTGAGACAAACACACCATCAGCGAGACGAACACACCATCAGTGAGACAAACACACCATCAGCGAGACGAACACACCATCAACGAGACGAACACACCATCAGCAGGACGAACACACCATCAGCGAGACGAACACACCATCATCAAGACGAACACACCATAAGTGAGACAAACACACCATCAGCGAGACGAACACACCATCAGCGAGATGAACACACCATCAGCAGGACGAACACACCATCAGTGAGACGAGCACACCATCAGCAGGACGAACACACCATCAGCAGGACGAACACACCATCAGTGAGACAAACACACCATCAGCGAGACGAACACACCATCAGTGAGACAAACACACCATCAGCGAGACGAACACACCATCAACGAGACGAACACACCATCAGCAGGACGAACACACCATCAGCGAGACGAACACACCATCATCAAGACGAACACACCATAAGTGAGACAAACACACCATCAGTGAGACGAACACACCATCAGCGAGATGAACACACCATCAGCGAGACGAACACACCATCAACGAGACGAACACACCATCAGCAGGACGAACACACCATCAGCGAGACGAACACAACATCATCAAGACGAACACACCATAAGTGAAACAAACACACCATCAGTGAGACGAACACACCATCAGCGAGATGAACACACCATCAGCGAGACGAACACACCATCAGCGAGACGAACACACCATCAACGAGACGAACACACCATCAGCGAGACGAACTCATCATCAGCAGGACGAACACGCCATCAGCACGACGAACTCACCATCAGCGAAACGACCACACCATCAGCAGGACGAACACACCATCAGCGAGACGAACACACCATCAGCAGGACGAACACACCATCAGTGAGACGAACACACCATCAGCAGGACGAACACACCATCAGTGAGACGAACTCACCATCAGCGAGACGAACTCACCACCAGCAGGACGAACACGCCATCAGCAAGACGAACTCACCATCAGCGAGACGAACACACCATCCGCAGGATGAACACACCATCAGCAGGACGACCAAACCATCAGTGAGACGAACACACCATCAGCAGGGCGAACACACCATCAGCAGGATGAACACACCATCATTGAGACGAACACACCATCAGCAGGACGAACACACCATCAGTGAGACAAACACACCATCAGCGAGACGAACACACCATCAGTGAGACAAACACACCGTCAGCGAGACGAACACACCATCAACGAGACGAACACACCATCAGCAGGACGAACACACCATTAGCGAGACGAACACACCATCATCAAGACGAACACACCATAAGTGAGACAAACACACCATCAGCGAGACGACCACACCATCAGCGAGACGAACACACCATCAGCGAGACGAACACACCATCAGCGAGAAGAACACACCATCAGCGAGACGAACACACCATCAGCAAGACGAACACACCATCAGCGAGACGAACTCACCATCAGCAGGACGAACACACCATCAGCAGGACGAACACACCATCAGCGAGACGAACACACCATCAGCAGGACGAACACACCATCAGTGAGACGAACACACCATCATCAGGACGAACACACCATCAGTGAGACGAACTCACCATCAGCGAGACGAACTCACCATCAGCAGGACGAACACGCCATCAGCAAGACGAACTCACCATCAGCGAGACGAACACACCATCCGCAGGATGAACACACCATCAGCAGGACGACCACACCATCAGTGAGACGAACTCACCATCAGCCGGACGAACACACCATCAGCAGGACGAACTCACCATCATTGAGACGAACACACCATCAGCAGGACGAACACACCATCAGTGAGACAAACACACCATCAGCGAGACGAACACACCATCAGTGAGACAAACACACCATCAGCGAGATGAACACACCATCAGCAAGACGAACACACCATAAATGAGACAAACACACTATCAGCGAGACGAACACACCATCAATGAGACGAACACACCATCAGCAGGACGAACACACCATCAGCGAGACGAACACACCATCAGCGAGACGACCACACCATCAGCGGGACGAACACACCATCAGGGAGACAAACACACCATCAGCGAGACGACCACACCATCAGCGGGACGAACACACCATCAGGGAGACAAACACACCATCAGCAGGACGAACACACCATCAGTGAGACGAACACACCATCAGCGAGACGAACACACCATCAGTGAGACGAACACACCATGAGCGAGACGAACACACCATCAGCGAGACGAACACACCATCAGTGAGACGAACACACCATCAGCAAGACGAACACACCATCAGCTAGAAGAACACACCATCAGTGAGACGAACACACCATCAGCGAGAAGAACACACCATCAGCGAGACGAACACACCATCAGCAAGACCAACACACCATCAGGGAGACGAACACACCATCAGCGAGACGAACACGCCATCAGCGAAACGAACACACCATCAGCAGGACGAACACACCATCAGCGAGACGAACACACCATCAGCGAGACGAACACGCCATCATTGAGACGAACATACCATCAGCAGGACGAACACACCATCAGCGGGACGAACACACCATCAGCAGGACGAACACACCATCAGTGAGACGAACTCACCATCAGCGAGACGAACTCACCATCAGCAGGACGAACACGCCATCAGCAAGACGAACTCACCATCAGTGAGACAAACACACCATCAGCAGGACGAACACGCCATCAGCAAGACGAACTCACCATCAGCGAGACAAACTCACCATCAGCAGGACGAACACGCCATCAGCAAGACGAACTCACCATCAGCGAGACGAACACACCATCAGCGAGACAAACACGCCATCATTGAGACGAACATACCATCAGCAGGACGAACACACCATCAGTGAGACGAACACACCATCAGCAGGACGAACACACCATCAGTGAGACGAACTCACCATCAGCGAGACGAACTCACCATCAGCAGGATGAACACGCCATCAGCAAGACGAACTCACCATCAGCGAGACGAACACACCATCAGCAGGACGAACACACCATCAGTGAGACAAACACACCATCAGCGAGACGAACACACCATCAACGAGATGAACACACTATCAGCAGGACGAACACACCATCAGCGAGACGAACACACCATCAGCGAGACGAACACACCATCAGCAAGACGAACACACCATAAGTGAGACAACCACACCATCAGCGAGACGAACACACCATCAATGAGACGAACACACCATCAGCAGGACGAACACACCATCAGCAGGACGAACACACCATCAGCGAGATGAGCACACCATCAGCGAGACAACCACACCATCAGCGAGACGAACACACCATCAGCGAGACAAACACGCCATCATTGAGACGAACATACCATCAGCAGGACGAACACACCATCAGTGAGACGAACACACCATCAGCAGGACGAACACACCATCAGTGAGACGAACTCACCATCAGCGAGACGAACACACCATCAGCAGGACGAACACACCATCAGTGAGACAAACACACCATCAGCGAGATGAACACACCATCAGCGAGACGAACACACCATCAGCAGGACGAACCCACCATCAGTGAGACAAACACACCATCAGCGAGACGAACACACCATCAACGAGATTAACACACTATCAGCAGGACGAACACACCATCAGCGAGACGAACACACCATCAGCGAGACGAACACACCATCAGCAAGACGAACACACCATAAGTGAGACAACCACACCATCAGCGAGACGAACACACCATCAATGAGACGAACACACCATCAGCAGGACGAACACACCATCAGCGAGACGAGCACACCATCAGCGAGACAACCACACCATCAGCGAGACGAACACACCATCAGTGAGACAAACACACCATCAGCGAGACGAACACACCATCAACGAGACGAACACACCATCCGCAGGACGAACACTCCATCAGTGAGACGAACACACCATCAGTGAGACGAACACACCATCAGTGAGACGAACACACCATCAGCGAGACGAACACACCATCAGCGAGACGAACACACCATCAGCGAGACGAACACACCATCAGCAAGACGAACACACCATCAGGGAGACGAACACACCATCAGCGAGACGAATACGCCATCAGCGAAACGAACACACCATCAGCAGGATGAACACACCATCAGCGAGACGAACACACCATCAGCGAGTAGACCACACCATCAGTGAGACGAACACACCATCACCGAGATGAACACACCATCAACTAGAAGAACACACCATCAGTGAGACGAACATACCATCAGCGAGACGAACACACCATCAGCAGGATGAACACACCATCAGCGAGACGAACACACCATCAGCGAGACGAACACACCATCAGCAGGACGAACACACCATCAGTGAGACAAACACACCATCAGCGAGATGAACACACCATCAGCGAGACGAACACACCATCAGCAGGACGAACACACCATCAGTGAGACAAACACACCATCAGCGAGACGAACACACCATCAGCGAGACAAACACGCCATCATTGAGACGAACATACCATCAGCAGGACGAACACACCATCAGTGAGACGAACACACCATCAGCAGGACGAACACACCATCAGTGAGACGAACTCACCATCAGCGAGACGAACTCACCATCAGCAGGATGAACACGCCATCAGCAGGACGAACACGCCATCAGCAAGACGAACTCACCATCAGCGAGACGAACACACCATCAGCGAGACAAACACGCCATCATTGAGACGAACATACCATCAGCAGGACGAACACACCATCAGTGAGACGAACACACCATCAGCAGGACGAACACACCATCAGTGAGACGAACTCACCATCAGCGAGACGAACTCACCATCAGCAGGATGAACACGCCATCAGCAAGACGAACTCACCATCAGCGAGACGAACACACCATCAGCAGGACGAACACACCATCAGTGAGACAAACACACCATCAGCGAGACGAACACACCATCAACGAGATGAACACACTATCAGCAGGACGAACACACCATCAGCGAGACGAACACACCATCAGCGAGACGAACACACCATCAGCAAGACGAACACACCATAAGTGAGACAACCACACCATCAGCGAGACGAACACACCATCAATGAGACGAACACACCATCAGCAGGACGAACACACCATCAGCAGGACGAACACACCATCAGCGAGATGAGCACACCATCAGCGAGACAACCACACCATCAGCGAGACGAACACACCATCAGCGAGACAAACACGCCATCATTGAGACGAACATACCATCAGCAGGACGAACACACCATCAGTGAGACGAACTCACCATCAGCGAGACGAACACACCATCAGCAGGACGAACACACCATCAGCGAGACGAACACACCATCAGCGAGACGAACACACCATCAGCGAGACGAACACACCATCAGCGAGACAAACACGCCATCATTGAGACGAACATACCATCAGCAGGACGAACACACCATCAGTGAGACGAACTCACCATCAGCGAGACGAACACACCATCAGCAGGACGAACACACCATCAGTGAGACAAACACACCATCAGCGAGATGAACACACCATCAGCGAGACGAACACACCATCAGCAGGACGAACACACCATCAGTGAGACAAACACACCATCAGCGAGACGAACACACCATCAACGAGATTAACACACTATCAGCAGGACGAACACACCATCAGCGAGACGAACACACCATCAGCGAGACGAACACACCATCAGCAAGACGAACACACCATAAGTGAGACAACCACACCATCAGCGAGACGAACACACCATCAATGAGACGAACACACCATCAGCAGGACGAACACACCATCAGCGAGACGAGCACACCATCAGCGAGACAACCACACCATCAGCGAGACGAACACACCATCAGTGAGACAAACACACCATCAGCGAGACGAACACACCATCAACGAGACGAACACACCATCCGCAGGACGAACACTCCATCAGTGAGACGAACACACCATCAGTGAGACGAACACACCATCAGTGAGACGAACACACCATCAGCGAGACGAACACACCATCAGCGAGACGAACACACCATCAGCGAGACGAACACACCATCAGCAAGACGAACACACCATCAGGGAGACGAACACACCATCAGCGAGACGAATACGCCATCAGCGAAACGAACACACCATCAGCAGGATGAACACACCATCAGCGAGACGAACACACCATCAGCGAGTAGACCACACCATCAGTGAGACGAACACACCATCACCGAGATGAACACACCATCAACTAGAAGAACACACCATCAGTGAGACGAACATACCATCAGCGAGACGAACACACCATCAGCAGGATGAACACACCATCAGCGAGACGAACACACCATCAGCGAGACGAGCACACCATCAGCAGGACGAACACACCATCAGTGAGACAAACACACCATCAGCGAGATGAACACACCATCAGCGAGACGAACACACCATCAGCAGGACGAACACACCATCAGTGAGACAAACACACCATCAGCGAGACGAACACACCATCAGCGAGACAAACACGCCATCATTGAGACGAACATACCATCAGCAGGACGAACACACCATCAGTGAGACGAACACACCATCAGCAGGACGAACACACCATCAGTGAGACGAACTCACCATCAGCGAGACGAACTCACCATCAGCAGGATGAACACGCCATCAGCAAGACGAACTCACCATCAGCGAGACGAACACACCATCAGCAGGACGAACACACCATCAGTGAGACAAACACACCATCAGCGAGACGAACACACCATCAACGAGATGAACACACTATCAGCAGGACGAACACACCATCAGCGAGACGAACACACCATCAGCGAGGCGAACACACCATCAGCAAGACGAACACACCATAAGTGAGACAACCACACCATCAGCGAGACGAACACACCATCAATGAGACGAACACACCATCAGCAGGACGAACACACCATCAGCAGGACGAACACACCATCAGCGAGATGAGCACACCATCAGCGAGACAACCACACCATCAGCGAGACGAACACACCATCAGCGAGACAAACACGCCATCATTGAGACGAACATACCATCAGCAGGACGAACACACCATCAGTGAGACGAACTCACCATCAGCGAGACGAACACACCATCAGCAGGACGAACACACCATCAGTGAGACAAACACACCATCAGCGAGATGAACACACCATCAGCGAGACGAACACACCATCAGCAGGACGAACACACCATCAGTGAGACAAACACACCATCAGCGAGACGAACACACCATCAACGAGATTAACACACTATCAGCAGGACGAACACACCATCAGCGAGACGAACACACCATCAGCGAGACGAACACACCATCAGCAAGACGAACACACCATAAGTGAGACAACCACACCATCAGCGAGACGAACACACCATCAATGAGACGAACACACCATCAGCAGGACGAACACACCATCAGCGAGACGAGCACACCATCAGCGAGACAACCACACCATCAGCGAGACGAACACACCATCAGTGAGACAAACACACCATCAGCGAGACGAACACACCATCAACGAGACGAACACACCATCCGCAGGACGAACACTCCATCAGTGAGACGAACACACCATCAGTGAGACGAACACACCATCAGCGAGACGAACACACCATCAGCGAGACGAACACACCATCAGCGAGACGAACACACCATCAGCAAGACGAACACACCATCAGGGAGACGAACACACCATCAGCGAGACGAATACGCCATCAGCGAAACGAACACACCATCAGCAGGATGAACACACCATCAGCGAGACGAACACACCATCAGCGAGTAGACCACACCATCAGTGAGACGAACACACCATCACCGAGATGAACACACCATCAACTAGAAGAACACACCATCAGTGAGACGGACATACCATCAGCGAGACGAACACACCATCAGCAGGATGAACACACCATCAGCGAGACGAACACACCATCAGCGAGAAGAACACACCATCAGTGAGACGAACACACAATCAGCGAGATGAACACACCATCAGCTAGAAGAACACACCATCAGCAAGACGAACTCACCATCAGCGAGACGAACACACCATCCGCAGGATGAACACACCATCAGCAGGACGAACACACCATCATTGAGACGAACTCACCATCAGCGAGACAAACACACCATCAGCAGGACGAACACGCCATCAGCAAGACGAACTCACCATCAGCGAGACAAACTCACCATCAGCAGGACGAACACGCCATCAGCAAGACGAACTCACCATCAGCGAGACGAACACACCATCAGCGAGACAAACACGCCATCATTGAGACGAACATACCATCAGCAGGACGAACACACCATCAGTGAGACGAACACACCATCAGCAGGACGAACACACCATCAGTGAGACGAACTCACCATCAGCGAGACGAGCACACCATCAGCGAGACAACCACACCATCAGCGAGACGAACACACCATCAGTGAGACAAACACACCATCAGCGAGACGAACACACCATCAACGAGACGAACACACCATCCGCAGGACGAACACTCCATCAGTGAGACGAACACACCATCAGTGAGACGAACACACCATCAGTGAGACGAACACACCATCAGCGAGACGAACACACCATCAGCGAGACGAACACACCATCAGCGAGACGAACACACCATCAGCAAGACGAACACACCATCAGGGAGACGAACACACCATCAGCGAGACGAATACGCCATCAGCGAAACGAACACACCATCAGCAGGATGAACACACCATCAGCGAGACGAACACACCATCAGCGAGTAGACCACACCATCAGTGAGACGAACACACCATCACCGAGATGAACACACCATCAACTAGAAGAACACACCATCAGTGAGACGAACATACCATCAGCGAGACGAACACACCATCAGCAGGATGAACACACCATCAGCGAGACGAACACACCATCAGCGAGACGAACACACCATCAGCAGGACGAACACACCATCAGTGAGACAAACACACCATCAGCGAGATGAACACACCATCAGCGAGACGAACACACCATCAGCAGGACGAACACACCATCAGTGAGACAAACACACCATCAGCGAGACGAACACACCATCAGCGAGACAAACACGCCATCATTGAGACGAACATACCATCAGCAGGACGAACACACCATCAGTGAGACGAACACACCATCAGCAGGACGAACACACCATCAGTGAGACGAACTCACCATCAGCGAGACGAACTCACCATCAGCAGGATGAACACGCCATCAGCAAGACGAACTCACCATCAGCGAGACGAACACACCATCAGCAGGACGAACACACCATCAGTGAGACAAACACACCATCAGCGAGACGAACACACCATCAACGAGATGAACACACTATCAGCAGGACGAACACACCATCAGCGAGACGAACACACCATCAGCGAGACGAACACACCATCAGCAAGACGAACACACCATAAGTGAGACAACCACACCATCAGCGAGACGAACACACCATCAATGAGACGAACACACCATCAGCAGGACGAACACACCATCAGCAGGACGAACACACCATCAGCGAGATGAGCACACCATCAGCGAGACAACCACACCATCAGCGAGACGAACACACCATCAGCGAGACAAACACGCCATCATTGAGACGAACATACCATCAGCAGGACGAACACACCATCAGTGAGACGAACACACCATCAGCAGGACGAACACACCATCAGTGAGACGAACTCACCATCAGCGAGACGAACACACCATCAGCAGGACGAACACACCATCAGTGAGACAAACACACCATCAGCGAGATGAACACACCATCAGCGAGACGAACACACCATCAGCAGGACGAACACACCATCAGTGAGACAAACACACCATCAGCGAGACGAACACACCATCAACGAGATTAACACACTATCAGCAGGACGAACACACCATCAGCGAGACGAACACACCATCAGCGAGACGAACACACCATCAGCGAGACGAACACACCATCAACAAGACGAACACACCATCCGCAGGACGAACACACCATCAGTGAGACGAACACACCATCAGCGAGACGAACACACCATCAGTGAGATGAACACACCATCAGCGAGACGAACACACCATCAGCAAGACGAACACACCATCAGTGAGGCGAACACACCATCAGCAAGACGAACACACCATTAGTGAGATGAACACACCATCAGTGAGACGAACACACCATCAGTGAGACGAACTCACTATCAGCGAGATGAACTCACCATCAGTGAGACGAACTCACCATCAGTGAGACGAACACACCATCAGTGAGACGAACACACCATCAGTGAGACGAACACACCATTAGTGAGATGAACACACCATCAGCGAGATGAACTCACCATCAGTGAGACGAACACACCATCAGCGAGATGAACTCACCATCAGTTAGACGAACACACCATCAGTGAGACGAACACACCATCAGCAGGATTTATTTATTTTTATTTTATTTATTTGCACATGATAAAAGACATTTACAAGATAAACATAAATGGAACAAAAACAGAAAACGTGCTGGCGGAAGAAAAAAAGCACAATGGCTTGTTCTAAGTCTTCCCCATTTAAATTAACAAGTAATTAATACAAATTTAACAAATTAGAGAATAACTATATTAACAATAGTAAATAAGAACAAATAATAACAAAGATAATAACAAAGATAATAATAATATAATAATTGGTAACAAAATTATACATTAAACTGTAACTGGTATCATAACTGAAATAAATATAAACAATGTCAATTGCAGATAACAAAATATAAGTTAACGAGTGAAAATAAGAAATGAATAAAATGTAACCTAGGATCTATACATAAAGTAAAAAAAGTATAATTGATTGATTTCGAATGGTGAATAAATATTGTACTAATAACAGAAGCCTGGTGCATGGTGTAGTGTAATATTTTACAATTTGATCCAAGACTGAACTTTACTTAAAGATAAAGGTCAAGTGTGGCTGGGGAATGAAAATAGGTGGTTTTTGAGATTACGTTTAAAACTAATCATGGATGTAAAACTTTTAATGTGGAGGGGGAGGTTATTCCATTCAATTACACATTTGTATTGAACACTCTTTTGGCCTAGGGATGTTCGCACTAGAGGGATATGTAGTTGGTCGCTTTGTCGAGTTTGGTAAGCATGAAATTGGGAATTAAGATTTAGAAAACTATCAAATGTGTCTGGAAGAGAATTTCTAAGAAATTGGAAAGTGAGGATATTTAGCTGAAGTCTATTGATATCAATAATATTTAAAATCTTAAGCTTCGTAAATAGAGGTAAAGAATGGGCATAAAACCTGGATCCGGTGGCCATACGAACAAATCTTTTTTGGAGTAGTATTAGGGGCTGTAGTGTAGTTTTGCAGGCACATCCCCATACAATATTTCCGTAGGTCAGATATGGGTATATTAAGCTATTATATATGGTGATAATGGTTTGTTGAGTGAGAAGATGTTTGATTTTTCCCATAAGTCCAATAGTTTTAGATATTTTATTACATAACATGGCTATATGTGGTTTTCAGGTCAGTTTGTCATCTATTATTACGCCTAAGAATTTAGCTTGACACTCTTGAGAAAGGGGCATACTTTTTAGTAAGATTTTTGTGTTATTTCTGTTGTAGGTTTTATTTTTATTACAGAAAATAAGGAAGTATGTTTTTTTGGCATTGACAGATAATTTGTTAGCCTCGAACCAGATAACAACTTTTTCTAATTCTTGATTAGCTAGTTTTATTAGAGTATTAAAGTTTGAGTGTGAAAGGAAAAGATTGGAGTCATCTGCAAATAAGATAAAGAAGATGATTGTGGAAGCTTGTGCAAGGTCATTGATGTAAATTAGAAATAGTAAAGGTCCTAAAATTGATCCCTGTGGTACTCTGCATTGTACTGTTTTAAGTGTAGATTTAGTGTTGTTAATTGTTACATATTGTTGTCTGTCAGATAGATAAGAAGAGAACCATTTTAATGCAGAGTCATTTATGCCATATCGTTTTAGTTTGCTTAGTAGAATAGAATGATTTACTGTGTCGAATGCTTTAGATAAATCAAGAAAAATCCCAATGGTGTACTCTTTGTTGTTTATAGCTGAGGAAATTTTGTCCATTAACTGAATCAGTGCCATAGAGGTGGAATAGCCCTTTCTGAAGCCATATTGGTGTTTGTATAGGATGTTATTGTGATCTAAATGTTTCAGAAGACGGTTATATATTAGCTTTTCGAGAACTTTAGATATACAGGGGAGGACAGATATGGGGCGATAATTGTTGATATTAAGTGGATCACTACTTTTAAAGATGGGAGTTACCTTTGCGACTTTTAGTGAGTGAGGAACAACTCCATTTTGCAAGGAAAGAGTAAGAAGGTGTGTAAGAGGGGCAATGATATAGGGCAGGGAAAGTTTTAGAACTTTAGCGCTTATTTCACCATGCCCAGCAGCTGAATCTTTTAGGTTTTTGACGATGTCTGTGATTTCAGCATTAGTTGGGGGTACAAAGGTCAATAAATTAGATTCTACTTGTAAGGTAATGTAGTTCAGAGGGTCCTGTGGTCCTTTTTGTATTTTGCTTTCTAGTGAAGGCCCAATATTGACAAAAAAAATAATTGAATTCATCACATAGTTCTTCTTTATTTTTGATAGTTTTATTTCCAATTTGAATTTTGTTTGGACCGGGTGTTTTTATTTTGTCACGATTTAAGACGTCATTTATCATTCTCCATGTTTGTTTTATATTAGAAGCGGCTTCAGTAAACTTTCTGTGATAGTATTCTTTCTTTGCAGTTCTAAGGAGATGATTTAGCTGATTTCAGTACTTTTTGTAGACACTGTGGTTAAGGGGTGTCGGGTTCTTGACGTCTCATCTCATCTCATTATCTGTAGCCGCTTTATCCTTCTACAGGGTCGCAGGCAAGCTGGAGCCTATCCCAGCTGACTACAGGCGAAAGGCGGGGTACACCCTGGACAAGTCGCCAGGTCATCACAGGGCTGACACATAGACACAGACAACCATTCACACTCACATTCACACCTACGCTCAATTTAGAGTCACCAGTTAACCTAACCTGCATGTCTTTGGACTGTGGGGGAAACCGGAGCACCCGGAGGAAACCCACGCGGACACGGGGAGAACATGCAAACTCCACACAGAAAGGCCCTCGCCGGCCCTGGGGCTCGAACCCAGGACCTTCTTGCTGTGAGGCGACAGCGCTAACCACTACACCACCGTGCCGCCCAGTTCTTGACGTACTTAGCATAAAGTTTGTTTTTTCTGCGTATTGATTTTAATATTCTGCTACTTAACCAAGGTTTTTTCCGAGAATGGTTGAAAATTTTTGCGTTTTTCTTAGGAAAACATTTTTCATATAAAGATCCGTACGTTTCAAGAAACTGATTGTAAGCTTTCTCTGTGTCCGCCTCGCTAAGTATGTTGTCCCAAACTATACCTGATAGGGATTCTGTAAATTTCTGAATGTTTGTCATGTTAATGAGACGGTAAGATATTTTGTCTGTCTTCCTAGTTGGTTCCACTAAGTCAGATATAAGGAATATTGGAAAGTGATCCGATATGTCTGTTACCATAATCCCAGCCGTGTAGTCGATGTTAAGTGTGTTTGTGTATGTTATCAATTAAGGTAGCAGAGTGTGGGGTAATCCTGGTGGGCTTGCATACAAGAGGGAAAAAGGAGTTAGAGAAAATGTTATTAATGTGATCAGTAGTAGGGGAATGCGAGGTTTTAAGTAAGTCTATGTTATAGTCTCCAAGAATGTAGCAAGTACTCTTTTCTTTGTTGATGTTATTCAGGCGTTCTGTCAATTGGTTATTAAATTGTTGGATGTCTGTATTAGGAGGACGGTATATGCAGCCAATCATGACTTTTTTCCCCTCATTACCATTTGAAAACAGTTCAACAAAAATACACTGCATGCCCGATTCATCGATTACAAATTCCAAGTCGTTTCTTTCTATATAAGATAAATAATTTCTTATATATAGAGAACCCCCCCCCAGCTACCTTGTTCAGTCTACAGCGATGAATGCTTTTATACCCGGGTATGTTATAATTGTGGATTGTATTTTCAGTTAGCCAATTCTCTGTGAGAGCAATCCCTGAGAAGCTATGTTTTATAGAGTATAGCTATTCATTGAGCTCCTTGAAGTGGTGCGAAAGGCTCCTTACATTTAAATGAAACATGGAGAGAGAATTGCTTTTTCTCGATTTGCATGTATTGATGAATGAGTCAGTGTTGTAATACTGTGTGGTGCTCTTAGAAGAACTATAGTAGTTATTAAAGAAATTTAAATCAGGGTCGAGAGATGAAAAGTGTGATTCATAAACATTTTCATTTAAGTCAGAGGAGTTAAAAACTAAAGTACTTAAGTCACTGTTACTTGTTTTTGAAGGTAGAGATGGCTGTTGTTCAGTAGTGGAGTTCATGAGGTTTGATTACCGGCGATGTCTTAGTCGAGTCTGGTTTCTTCATATGTTGGCCCTCCTTGGTGTGTCTCTCGGTGGGTGCACGACCAGCCGATCGTACCGAAAGTATGCCACGTTTCCTCTCTCTCTTGCTGCCCGCATTTCTGGTAGGAGTTCTTTCCTCTTTTGGCGTACTGCTTCCAAAAAGTCTTCGTTGATGTAGATGTTCGATCCTTTGAGGTACTTTGCTCTCTGCATGATGGCTTCTTTGTCTTTGTATCGGAGAAGTTTCACAACAATGGGTCATGGCCGGCCGTCTTCCTGGAATTTTCCATTACGATGAGAACGTTCGATTTCAATCTTAAGTGGGTCGAGCTTGAGTTTGTCCTTGAGGATTTCTCTGACTTTCTGTTCACATTGGTACCAGTTCTCTTGTTTGTTGTCAGGGATGCCATCGATCAGAATGTTATTACGACGAGACTGGTTCTCCAAGTAATCGGATTTATGAAGGATCGTGTTGATGTCAGCTCCTAGATGATATTTTTTCGTCTCAACTTCCTTGGTATTGTGGCTCTGGTCATGTTGTTTTGCTTTACCATCTTGGATTTCCGCCTGGGAGAATTGTAGACTGTCCTTTATTTCCTGCACCTCGCAGATGAGATCGTCCATTCTTTTGTTGTTAGTATCCATTACTGTTGCGATGAAAGACTGGAAGATGGATTGTTGTCTCATCAACAGGTCCTCATATTTTGCCCTTTGTTGATCTAGCATTTCTTTCAGGGTACCAAGAGTGAATATGTCCTCATCATTTTGTTGTTTTTGTCCTCGTGTAGGCATGGTGTCAACGGTATGTGGGAATTTAGAGATCACACAATTCCTACCTAGGTAGATCTAATTAGCGGAATCTGATGTAAATTTGGCGGGAGTGGGGATGGACACACCATGCCGCGGGGGCTCCTTTTAAGCCCACTACGTTTAATCCACGTGAAACAGAAGTGTAGACAACTCGCTGTCGGGCTCGCCAGGCCGATCACTAGTTGTTGGGACAAAACTCGCTTCAAGTCGCTTCAAATTGGCCAGATTGATCAAATGACAGTTTGAAGACGATCTCCGTGGTCCTTAAATGTCCAACTTACAAGGATGTCTTGCTAGTTTAAGAAAAAGTCATAAAAATTCGCCTTTTTTTACTGATAGTTACGGAGCTGTAAAAACCGGCGTCGTTAACCTCTGGCGCATGCGCACCATGATGAATACACCATCAGTGAGACGAACAAACCATCAGTGAGACGAACACCCCATCAGTGAGATGAACACACCATCAGCAGGATGAACATGCCATCAGCAGGACGAACACACCGTCAGCGAGACAAGTACGCCATCAGCGAGATGAACACACATCAGCGAGACAAACATGCCATCAGCGAGAAGAACACGCCATCAGCGGGACGAACACGCCGTCAGCAGGACAAAAACGCTGTCAGCAGGACAAACACACCATCAGCGAGATGAACACGCTGTCAGCGAAACGAACAAGCCGTCAGCAGGACAAACACACCAATAGCAGGACAAACACACCATCAGCAGGACAAACACACCATCAGCGAGACGAACATGCCGTCAGTGAGACGAACACACTATCAGTGAGATGAACACACCGTCAGCAGGATGAACATGCCAACAGCTAGACGAACACGCTGTCAGTGAGACGAACACACCATCAGCAGGATGAACACACCATCAGCGAGACGAACACTCCATCAGCAGGATGAACACACCATCAGCGAGACGAACACAACATCAGCGAGACGAACACACCATCAGCAGGACAAACACACCATCAGCGAGACGAACACTCCATCAGCAGGACAAACACACCATCAGCGAGACGAACACTCCATCAGCAGGATGAACACACCATCAGCGAGACGAACACAACATCAGCGAGACGAACACACCATCAGCAGGACAAACACACCATCAGCGAGACGAACACTCCATCAGCAGGACAAACACACCATCAGCGAGACGAACACTCCATCAGCAGGATGAACACACCATCAGCGAGACGAACACGCCATCAGCGAGACAAACACACCGTCAGCGAGACAAACACACCATCAGCGAGACGAACACGCCATCAGCAAGACAAACACACCGTCAGCGAGACAAACACACCATCAGCAGGACAAACACACCATCAGCGAGACGAACACTCCATCAGCAGGATGAACACACCATCAGCGAGACAAACACACCGTCAGCGAGACAAACACACCATCAGCGAGATGAACACGCCATCAGCAAGACAAACACACCGTCAGCGAGACAAACACACCATCAGCAGGACAAACACACCGTCAGCGAGACAAACACACCATCAGCAGGATGAACACACCGTCAGCGAGACAAACACGCTGTCGGGAGGACGATCACACCATCAGCGAGACGAACACACTGTCAGCGAGACGAACACTCCATCAGCAGGATGAACACGCCATCAGCGAGACAAACACACTGTCAGCGTGGTCTCAGTGCATCTGTCCCTCTTCTCATATTTAACTCCCTGAAATGTTCTGTGCTGAAACACAGCAGAGCGTTCCTCTTTCAGAAAGGACACGTTTTTGGCAGCTATGAATGATGTGAGCTAATTATCCGATATGAACACAGATCTGGGAAAGAGAGGAAGAATTTTTAAAGTGATCCTTTGTTTTAAAATGGGAAATTATTACATCCTGAATCTTGGAAACTTGAAGATTTTTTAAAATAATAACCATAAAGATTTAATTGATTAAAATTACTGAAGCTAAAGTCGCACGAACAAGAACCAAATCACAAAAACTTTATTAAAACTGTCATTTACAGTAGTTTTGTCAAAAAATGAAAAAAAAAACAATATGTGCAACTGATCCTGAATGTTCTGCCTGTTTATAAAGTGCTGAATGATTCAGATCTCACGTCCTTGAAATTATTTTTAAAAAATCACCACGTTTTCAGAAACCATCAGAGCTGAACGGCTTTTAACAAGTGAAATGCAGTTTACATCAATCCTGAAACCTGCTTCTTCATCTACATCCCTCGGTTAACTCTCTCTCTCTGTCTCTCTCTGTCTGTCTGTCTGTCTGTCTCTCTCTCTCTCTCTCTCTCTGTCTGTCTGTCTGTCTCTCTCTCTCTCTCTCTCTCTCTGTCTCTCTGTCTGTGTCTGTCTGTCTGTCTGTCTGTCTATCTGTCTCTCTCTGTCTCTCTCTGTCTGTCTGTCTGTCTGTCTGTCTGTCTCTCTTTCTGTCTCTCTCTCTGTCTCTCTCTGTCTGTCTGTCTGTCTGTCTCTCTCTCTCTCTCTCTCTGTCTCTCTGTCTGTGTCTGTCTGTCTGTCTGTCTGTCTGTCTCTGTCTCTCTCTGTCTGTCTGTCTGTCTGTCTGTCTGTCTCTCTTTCTCTCTCTCTCTGTCTCTCTCTGTCTGTCTGTCTGTCTGTCTCTCTCTCTCTCTCTGTCTCTCTCTCTCTGTCTCTCTCTCTGTCTCTCTCTCTGTCTCTCTCTCTCTCTCTCTCTACACTGAATATATCCTTAAATTGCAGCATCAAACTCCTTTTGTGGTTAATGGCGACTTTGTGTAAAAATATTTCTTATCTGAGCTTTCAGGCTCCTTCATTATGAATCATGTTTGAGGACGTTCAGTTCATACCCACGCTGTCCCTCTGTGTGCGATAAAGAGACAGTTTTCAGCAGAAAAGCAGACGTTTTTCTTGATGCCCGATGTTTCCTGTGTAATTAAAGCCTTTACAGATGACTGATGCATCCTGCTGAAAACACTCTCACACTGAGGAGGTGTTCGACACGAGGAGTTACGTAGATTCCATTACACACACACACACACACACACACACCCCTCTGTCCCCTTCCCTCTGTCTTCTGTCCTGTCTTACCTTCCTGTCCAAGCTGCAGGTCTCCTGGTCCCCATAAAGGTGTCTCACTGCACTTCAGCCACATGTTAAAGTCCACTCATGGACAGCCATGACCCTGTTTACACATCCAGTCAGAAAACAGACCATTTAATACACTTTCAATATCGCTGCACTGGGAGAGAAGAGATTTCCTCTGTCCCACTTCAGATATGAGGCAGAAAACATTCCTCTCTCTCTCTCTCTCTCTCTCTCTCTCTCTCTCTTCCTTTCTCCCTCCCCCTTCATACCCAGTCCTTTTTCTTAATTTGTTTTCCGTCCCCTTTCTGCCCCATCTGCATCTGGAGCTCTTCCTTCTCTTTCCCGTGTGTGTGTGTGTGTGTGTGTGTTACAGTAAAATTCTGACTGAACCACTACATTTATTATTTTCCGATAATGTTTTGCTTCTCTTACACTACACCAATGATTACAACTTTTTATTCATTAAAGAACAACATGTCACGTCAACTTTTATCCAATTTATTCACCGAGTTCCTGTTGTCACTTACATTATAGCAGCTATAAACAGTCGTTCCCTCACCAGTCTGTCTTTATTCTCTCTCAGCTTGTTCCATCATGTTTCTGAGAAACTGCAAAGAAGAAGAAGAAGAAGAAGAAATGTAAACTCCTCGATCCTAAAGATGTCAGAAAGCTTACAGTTCCAAAGCTGCTACAGAGCGCTGACACTGGAGACTCCTTCCAGAGACGTTACAGAAACACATTTCTCCTGACAGAAAAATCTGTTTATTATCAGTGGAGCGTGCACTGGACACACCCCTGTGAATGAGCTGTTACTATAGAAACCATAACGCATCAGAGCGAGAGCGTTAATAAACCTGCACTACAGTCAGAGCTGCAGTTAGAGAGAATTAATCAACTCCTGACAACCAGAGTTCAGAGTTTAACAGCAGTGTTGAATTGTTTCTGGTAGGTTTGTATAAAATGTTTGGGATTCTTTCACCATCTAATTCTCACATAAATTTAAAGTAGTATTCTCATATGGAACAATGGCGCCACTGATAGGCGATGGCAAGAACAACAGAAACAAAAAAATGTGGAAATTTGCAGGAAGAATCAACAGATTCCAGTTTGAGACGGAAGCTGACTGTAAGGACTTAGAGTTCATTGTGTGTATTGTTTATTTAGTTATTATATTTAATCCCACCTCAGATCTACGATGTTTATTATACAATAATTGGAGCTTTCATGGAATTCTCCGTTTCAGTTCCTCAGCTCAGGATAAATGGAACTGAACTCATATCTTCTCGCATCTGCTGGTCTCCGAACCTTTTAATCCAGAGGTGAAGAATAAAGCTCTCATGAACAGATGTGAAAGAGGAAAAAGAAGAGTGTTGTCTGATATATTTCCACTGAGCTTTGTTTTACATGTTAATTTCACACTGAAGTAATGTTTTTATCAAGAAATACAATCTCCGTGAGTTTCTTTGATGTTATCTGTGAACGTTTTCATGCCAAATAAGTGCTAAAATAAAGCAAAGGAAAAAAAAACTCAGAAAAAGGTTCTTTGGGTGTTTGTTCTTCACCGAGCAGAAACAGACCTCTTTCTGTCCCTCTTTCTGTCCCTCGTTCATGTTCCTGTAGATCTCCACCCATGGACCTGGATTTCTATAAAACCATCTCCTTTAAAACATCATATTGTAACTGCAGTAATGGAGAACCTTAGAGCATTAGAGTATGAGAACATCACCACACACTTCAGTGAATGTCCAGTTCCTGTGAGAGACTCAAGTGTGTGTGCTGGAATGGGTGAGTTCTGCAAAGACATGATCGAGTTCTCCGTTCTCCATTTTCACCTGCTCACTGCTCAATGAGCTGAGGAGGAAATGACATCACAGTGTGTGCTGAGCATTGAGCACAGGAAAGAGCCTCCTGCCGCTCTCATGAATTACATTTCATGATTTGTGTAAGAAGAGGACAAATGCAGAGAAAATTCCTCACATCCCAAATACATTCTCTCTCTCTCTGTACTTCATTTCAAACCTGAGAATGAGAATGAGAGGGAGATCCCAACAGAAGAACCAAGTGTTAATGCCCTGAAGACTGCCACTGATCAAGACTGAGAGCCCGAAAGAACAAAAGTTGGTTTCTCTGCCACTTTGTTTGGTCAGACCCCTAAACACCAGGACTAACCAAGACTCAAATCCCTAAAGACTGGACTGGGACCAAACAAACCTGAGAACTGTAAAAACCCAGAAAGAACCTCAAAGACCAAAAGCAACCACAAGTTACGCTCCACCGTTTCATCTGGTGAGAGTCAGGGCTGAAGTATACTTCTGCAGAAGCAGCTTGATGCAACATAGACACATCCACACACGTTAGTGTCTCCAAAGCATCTCGATTTTCTGCTGATGTGGATGCACGCAAACTGAACCCACGCACACTATGACTTGACTGTCATACCCCACCTGACCTACCAGGAGCAGCAAAGAGTATGTTCTGAAAGATAATCCCCTGAGGAGGAGAAGAAGAAGAAGAAGAAATAAGCACATAAAATGCATGCCTGGCAGTTTGCAACATGGCGACCTCCAGGGAAGAAGAGCTTCTTTAATGTTTAATACACTTGTTGGAAAAAAAGAATGGAACAAGAGAATGAAAATGTTCTAAAACACCACCACCATCACCAAGAAAGCTCAACGGCCTCTACACTTTCTGCCAAAGCTGAAGAAGGCCATCCTCCCTCCTTCCATCCTCACATCCTTCTATTGAGGGACCGTTGAGAGTGTTCTCTGCTGTTCCATCACTGTCTGGTTCAGGAACTGCAACGTCACTGAACAAAAGTCCCTGCAGCGGCTAGTGAGGACGGCAGAGAGGATCATCGGGGTCTCTCTCCCACCCATCTCCCGACTCATCATCTGCCGTGTCAACACCACAGTGCAGGACAAGCCCCACCCATCACATGCACTGTTCTTCCTCCCGCCGTCTGGCAGAAGGTCACTACCAGACACTGCAACAGCTTCTTCCCCCAGGCACTCAGAGTCCTCGACTCACTGTTACCCCAAAGGACTGGCAGAAATCAACCAGTTCAAACTGAAACTCCAGTTTCTCATCCACTTCTCACCCATTTGATAGCTATATAGAGAGTTATTTATATCTTGTGTTGTAATATTTCTATTTCTTTATAAATGCATCATGGGGAGCCTGAGGGAAACGCTATTTCAGTGAAATGTACACTTACATCTGGATGTATTGACAATAAAGCGCTCTTGAATCTTGACTCTAAAAGTGTTTTTAAAACGTTGTTCTTTTGTATTTCACACATCGACTCTCCGGTCACCATCCGTGGCTCCTCCCACCTACTGGATCAGCATGGTACTGCACGCTAAGTTTCACACATACGCAGTCAACATGCACAAGTCCACGAAATGTGAGTCATGTGCACCATGGAAGTATGGTGCATGCATGGAAGTACCGTATACTTCAGACTTCAGAGCTCTAAAGACCGGGACTAGCCAAGACTGAGAGCCTAAAGGCTGGAACTAACCGAGAACCCATACTGAGACTCTGAAAGACTGAACCCAACAAAAAATCAGACCCTTTTTGCACATACACAGTGGAGCTCAGTCTCAGTTCATTTGATGGTTCACACCTCATTGATTATAACCAGTGAGCTGTGGGGACTCTAAAGTGGGGACCGTCGAATGAACCCTGACCCCAGAGCTGTGGAATGAACAAATACTGGAACTCTGAAAGTGTGTATGATATGATTGTTAGTTTTGAACCCCCTGCTAACACAAATACGTCCATCTGAAAGATTCCTTTGGCCAACGAGGAAAAGTTGAAACAACTCATGGAACATGTGTACATATCACAAAACACTGCATGCTCTCTGATATAGGCTTGCAGGGCATCATGGGTAATGCACACTATCTATCAGCCTTCGAGAGTGTTTGGCATATTTTTATATGACATGTGACACAGCCTCACACTTTGGAAAGTCACACAGTTTTGTAAAAACTTTATGTCTTGAACTGAATGATGAAAATTAACGGTCCATCTGTAGCAACAGCTTGGTGGTGGTTGTGACAGCAAAAAGGACTTCCGCTTTAAACACACACACACACACACACACACACACACACACACACACACACACACACACACACACACACACACAGCTTCCCTTTTAAATGGCATGATCAGTGTTGAAATGATGATTGCATGTTATCTGATTACCAATGAACATGCGCGCACACACACACACACACACACACACACACACACACACACACACACACACACACACACACACACACACACACACAAGGACACTGCAACACTGTGGAGACCCAGTGCTTCTCCTAAACAAGTTTGCTGTCCCTCAATTTTATCGTCACACACAAACACAAATAAAAAAAAAACCTCACAGGACTCGATAAATTGTTCCTCATAGGCCAGAATGAGTGTGAGGTTGTTGTGTTTTTCTCGTATTTATGTGTCTCTGCATTTCTCCAAAGAGAAGAAGAATTTTTCAACCCCCCACATCATTATTACTCACACACTCAAATGAGCAGCACTGACACCGGAGCAGAATGAATGTGTAAGCATTTTGGTTTCCACTCTGATGATATGAAATGATATGAGTTATCTGAGGACCACAAACTTCACACACACACACACACACACACACACACACACACACACACACACACACACACACACACACACACACACATTCTGATGCTGCTATTTAAGGGGACAGAGTGTTTTCTACTGATCTCACACACACACACACACACACACACACACTAATAATGTTCACTTACATTTTCCTCTTTGCATTTATCTGATCAACACAGAGAAAAAGTGTTTCTCACTTGGTCCCCTCGTGTTTCTCCTACTAAAGTCACAAGATGGTTTTGATGCTTTGCAAGTTGACATGCGTTTATCTGCATTACCTTTTACTGTCTCTGTCACACACATTCAGGTATTACTGCATTATGAGGACCGAGTGTTTCTCATAAACACACACAAGACAAGACAGTTCACAAGGCCCATTTTTAGCTTTTTAAACTTTTATTGTACTGTCTTGCTCAGGAACACACACACTGTAAAAAATGATTTGTTGTTTTAACTTAAAAAAGTTAGTGCAAGGGCTGCCTTAAAATTTTTAGTTCACTGAAATTAATATAGTAAGTTCAGAACAATTTAACTTACTATGTGAATTCCAGTGAACTCAAAATTTTAAGGCAGCCCTTGCACTAACTTTTTTAAGTTAAAACAACAAATATTTTTTTTTACAGTGCGCACACACACACACACACACACACACACACACACACACACACACACACACACACACACTATAGTTTAACACTTTTGTGCCAATAGTTTAAAAAAATGTCCTCAAAAATCTGTAAAAGCTGAAAGTAACTTAGTTATTGTCAATACTATCTCAAACTCAGTGTTTGCTTTTAATTGTGGTCTCGTTTACTTATTTCCAGGGACGTTCTGCCGACACTTTGGATTTCTTTCTAATGAGTTCACTTTTTAAAAGTTGTCTTATTTCCATTTTATGTTCTTTTATTTTGGTTTTAGTTCTGAAATGCACTTTGAATTGCCTTGTAACTAAAATTAAATGTGCTGCATTAATAAACTCGTCTTGCCTCATTATTTGAACACTTGTGTGTGTGTGTGTGTGTGTGTGTGTGTGTGTGTGTGTGTGTGTGTGTGTGTGTGTGTGTGTGTGTGTGAAAACAGCTTCTGTGAGATACATCATGGCTGACAAAGATCTACAAAAACCACAGTCGTCATGATGACATTTCTCTCTTTTCTGTGTGCCTCTATCTCTCCCTGTATCTCTCTGTTCACTCTGTGAACAGTTTGATGAAACATTTTCTCTGAAGCAGTCATTTGCCTCTCGTTCCTACCACGTTGTTCCTGTTAGTAATCAGCACCCGTGTGTTAACTCCACTGTCATCATGCAGCAAAACATATGCTCATATGTTCAAACTGTATCTGGGTAAAACATTGCATAATTTTTATCTACAGAAGGTTTCTAGCCCATGTGACTGGAGTTTTACAGCAGCAGAGTGAGGTGTTTTAGAAGAAAGGAATTGTTCCTCTCTAGGTTCAACAGACACTAATTTAAAAGGTCAGTCAGTGTGAAATTGATACGGTATTACTCTCCAGCTCAGAAATACAGCAGTACCACAGTATCACGTATTTATTATTTTTTAAAATGAATGTATCACGTCTTCATCTCAAGGCAAATCAACATCAACATCATCAAAACAACCTGAGTAAACAAAATGTACTGCAAATATGACAGACATGGTCAACTTTTATTTCTGCGTTTCAGTTTTTAACTGAAGTTTTTCACACTTCACACACACACACACTGAGGAAAACTGCTGCTACTGTCACACATTACTGAGAAGACAGTGAGAGAGGACTACTGCTGAGCACCTAACACACACACACACACACACACACACACACACACACACACACACACACACACTCTGGCGGTTAGTTCTGTGGTTTTGTCCATCATTATGACTCATTCTTATTTCCAGCCAGAATGAACAATTTGTCATTGAAATTACATCCAAGTTGGTGTTTTAATGGAGAATGCTGGTGTGTGATGGAGAATGCTGGTGTGTGATGGAGAATGCTGGTGTGTGACGGATAATGTTGGTGTGTGATGGAGAACGTTGTTGTATGATGGATAATGTTGGTGTTTTAATGGAGAATGCTGGTGTGTGGTGGAGAATGTTGGTGCTTTAATGGAGAATGTTGGTGTGTGGTGGAGAATGTTGGTGTTTTAATGGAGAATGTTGGTGTGTGGTGGAGAATGTTGGTGCTTTAATGGAGAATGTTGGTGTGTGGTGGAGAATGTTGGTGTTTTAATGGAGAATGTTGGTGTGTGGTGGAGAATGTTGGTGTTTTAATGGATAATGTTGGTGTGTGGTGGAGAATGTTGGTGTGTGGTGGAGAATGTTGGTGTTTTAATGGAGAATGTTGGTGCTTTGATGAAGAATGTTGGTGTTTTAATGGAGAATGTTGGTGTGTGGTGGAGAATGTTGGTGTTTTAATGGAGAACGTTGGTGTTTTAATGGAGAATGTTGGTGTGTGGTGGAGAATGTTGGTGTTTTAATGGAGAATGTTGGTGTGTGGTGGAGAATGTTGGTGCTTTGATGGAGAATGTTGGTGTTTTAATGGAGAATGCTGGTGTGTGATGGAGAATGCTGGTGTGTGATGGATAATGTTGGTGTGTGATGGAGAACGTTGTTGTATGATGGATAATGTTGGTGTTTTAATGGAGAATGCTGGTGTGTGGTGGAGAATGTTGGTGCTTTAATGGAGAATGTTGGTGTGTGGTGGAGAATGTTGGTGTTTTAATGGAGAATGTTGGTGTGTGGTGGAGAATGTTGGTGCTTTGATGGAGAATGTTGGTGCTTTGATGGAGAATGTTGGTGTTTTAATGGAGAATGTTGGTGTGTGGTGGAGAATGTTGGTGTTTTAATGGAGAACGTTGGTGTTTTAATGGAGAATGTTGGTGTGTGGTGGAGAATGTTGGTGTTTTAATGGAGAATGTTGGTGTGTGGTGGAGAATGTTGGTGTTTTAATGGAGAATGTTGGTGTGTGGTGGAGAATGTTGGTGTTTTAATGGAGAATGTTGGTGTGTGGTGGAGAATGTTGGTGCTTTAATGGAGAATGTTGGTGTGTGGTGGAGAATGTTGGTGCTTTAATGGAGGATGTTGGTGTGTGGTGGAGAATACAAAAAGGGCCAGAGCGTCTCTATTTTCTGAGACAGCTGAGGTCCTTCAACATCTGCCGAATGATGCTGCAGATGTTCTGAGTCTGTGGTGGCCAGTGCCATCCTGTACGCTGCCGTCTGCTGGGGCAGAGGCTTGAAGGTGAAGGACACTAACAGACTCAATAAGATCATCAGGAAGGCCGGCCATGTTGTAGGCGAGGAACTGGACTCTCTGACAGTAGTGTTGGAGAAGAGGACACTGTCCAAAATAAAAACAATCTTAGACTGTCCTTCCCACCCTCTACATGAGGAGCTGATCAGCCACAGGAGCACGTTCAGTAAACGGCTGATTCTTCCACACTGCACAACTGAGAGACCCAGGAAATCATTCCTACCTGCTGCAGTCAAGCTGTACAACGCCACTGTATAACTGTGCTACACTGTCTTACCATGTATACTGTATCCTTAACTCAGGCGCAATATATGTATATAAAATCACTTCATTTTGCTTTTACTTAAGTTATTGCACTTATTTAAATTTATTTTATTTTTATTTATTCTTTTTTCAGACAATTTTATCTTCTATTTTTAGACATGTTTACTTCTTCTTTGATTCAGAAGCTTGGTAGCACATTTGAATTTCTCTCTGGGGATTACAGTTTTTTCTGAATTGCTAAAACACTGACTCCTGTTGTGTGAATCAATTGCTCAGTTGTCTAAACTCATTCACTGAATTGAGCATCACTTTGACAAAATCATAAACTATCTTCACCTAGTAAAACACTATTTGCAGATCTCAGTCCTTCCTTCTGCAAAACTCTAAACACATTCTCATGCAATAAAACACAGCTGTCACTGTGATGCACTTGTGATGCAGAACGGTAACAACAAGTGGCAAAATATGAACACAAATGAAACACGTGTCATCCATTGAACACAACGATTCAAAATTGATCACACTTGTTTCTCATCATGTCATGACAACATGACAACTAATATAAGCCAGTTCAGCATGCAAGCAGGTTGGTCCCGCAAGCTCATGACAACAATGGATCAGAGACACAGAGGACGAGTGCGTGGAAGAGGAGGTAGAGGCGGAGGACAAGAAGGAGGCAGAGGAGGAAGAGGAAGATGAAGAGTGACAATTTCTGATGAAATTCTGGCTACCGTCATAGACCATGTACTGGTGCATTGCATGACCATGAGGGAGGACAAAGAGTCCAGCCAAACATCAGTTGATTCTCTGTGTCCACCATAATCTGGAGATTCAGACATGAGAACAGGTCCAGTCTACTTTACTGTACTGTTTTATTATAGAAAGTTTACAGTACTACTGTATACTGTATATATTTCAGAACATTACATTACATATATCTTGCACATTCTCTTTTTTCAGAATTGCAAGACTGCCATACGGGGGTGGGAGGACGCCCATGTTCACACCCCAGCAGGAGGCCACTGTAGTCGACATTGTCCATCAAAGCAATGCCATTACACTACAGGAAATACAGCAACAAATTATTGAAAACCACACAGACTTCAAGGGAATCAATAGTGTGAGCCTTTCTACCACAGACCGTATCCTCCATCGCAACAGGATACGAATGAAACAAGTCTACAGCGTGCCCTTTGAACGGAACTCTGAAAGGGTGAAGGAGCTGCGATTTCAGTATGTACAGGTAAGTGTACAGTTAGTTATGGTGCTGTACTATATACATATTTTCAAGTTCAATAGCATCACATTACATATACAATGTATGTTAGTGAAGAATGCATACATTGTACTCCACAGCATAGGCCTGTCTCTTTGAAGCACTTAGAAAACTATATCCATCTAATTGCAGAGAACGTTTGAACTGGACGCCATGGAGAGACCCCATGAATTCATTTTTGTTGGTGAAGCTGGCTTCAGTCTCACCAAGAGAAGAAGGAAAGGCAGGAACATAATTGGCCAGCGAGCCATTGTTGAAGTCCCTGGCCAGCGTGGTGCTAATATAACACTGTGTGCTGCTATAAGCAACCGGGGTGTTCTTCACCAACATGCCACTCTGGGGCCATAGAACACCCAGCACCTTCTGTTGGAGCCATATTTGAGATTGATAGAAATTTGCTTTGAGTTGCTGGCAACCTGTAAAAGAAAAAGATTTTTAGTTAGTTATTATAAATACTTACCTTTTATGTTCATATACTTACCTCTTATGTTATGTATACTTACCTGGACCTAAACACCCTCTGTCTGGCCCAATGCACCTGTGATGTGGGCGGTACTGTGAAACCCCTCCCTCTGACGCGCATTGGTGGCGCGAATCACAGATTTAATTGGTACACTCACAGGTGCCTCGCAGACAGAGTGTGAGTAGGACACAGTTTTCGACCGCATAGCGTCCCCTCTTAGTTTATACCCTTTTTTTTTTACCTTGTTTGTTGGATTCATTGAAAGTCAACCGGACTGTGGAAAATAAATGGAACAACATCTCGTTTTATTTCACTCTCCGTGCGTGCTCACTTTGGAATGCGCGTCTAAACAACCCCACACTCTGCCTCGTGTGGCCAAGGAAATGTTTGGTATAAAAAAAATGGCCACAACACCTTCTCACCTGTCTTGGTGGTCTTAGAGATGTGTTGTCTGCAAATGAACAGCAGGAACATGAGATGATTGAGTGGCCTATTTATGTTATAATCTGGGACAATGTTAGTTTTCACCGCGCTGTCCAAGTCAGAGAATGGTTCAATATGAATCAGAATTTCATTAACCTATACTTGCCACCGTACTCTCCCTTCCTCAATGCAATAGAGGAGTTTTTCTCCACTTGGTGATGGAAGGTGTACGAACGACAGCCCTACACTAGGCTTAATTTTCTTGAGGCCATGGAACTAGCCTGTGATGACATTGGCGAGGAGATGTGTCAGGGCTGGGTACGGCACACTAGGGGTTTTTCCCTGTTGCCTGGCAAGGGCAAATATAGAGTGTGATGTGGATGAGGTGCTGTGGCCTGCAGCCCAAAGACAGGATGATGCTCAATGATCAACTGTGTAAAGTCATTGTTTTTTTTTGTTTGTTTTTTTATCTTTTACAGTACATTGTAGGCTGTACACTTTAATTTGTATTTGTCAATTTCAGGATGATTTTTTTTCACAGTACCTACGGTATTACTATAGTTTGTTTGAATGCAGAGTAAATGCTAAATCCACTGAGTTGTGAAATCTTTTTTTTCTTTGCATTTGGAGATGCAAAATGCATATGCTATACTTTATTGTGACCAATAAACATTTCTCCATGAGCAACATGCCTTGACCACTGTGTTTTCAATTTTGTTGGTGTAGTGTTTAATGACTGCTTAGCAGTTTTTCTATTTTGACTGATTTGTGCAAGATCTGACAACACTGAGCACATGTAAAACTATGTTGAGGCGATGGTATGGTTTTGCAAAAAGAATCAGAGGTTTTGTGAATGTAGTCTGAGAAAAGAGTTTTGTTTAGAATTCTGAGAAAAGGACAGGAGGATTCAAAAAATGTTTTAACAATTGTGAAAAACTGTAATGAAGTAATTCTGATTCTGAATGTTGGTGCATGATGGAGAATGTTGGTATTTTAATAGAGAATGTTGGTGTGTGGTGGAGAATGTTGGTGTTTTAAAGGAGAATGTTGGTGTGTGGTGGAGAATGTTGGTGCATGATGAATGCTGGTGTTTTAATGGATAATGTTGGTGCATGATGGAGAATGTTGGTGTTTTAATGGAGAATGTTGGTGTGTGGTGGAGAATGTTGGTGATTTAATGGAGAATGTTGGTGTTTGATGAAGAATGTTGGTGTTTTAAAGGAGAATGTTGGTGTGTGGTGGAGAATGTTGGTGTGTGGTGGAGAATGTTGGTGCATGATGAATGCTGGTGTTTTAAAGGAGAATGTTGGTGTGTGGTGGAGAATGTTGGTGCATGATGAATGCTGGTGTTTTAAAGGAGAATGTTGGTGTGTGGTGGAGAATGTTGGTGTGTGGTGGAGAATGTTGGTGCATGATGAATGCTGGTGTTTTAATGGATAATGTTGGTGTGTGATGGAGAATGTTGGTGTGTGGTGGAGAATGTTGGTGTTTTAAAGGAGAATGTTGGTGCTTTAATGGAGAATGTTGGTGTGTGGTGGAGAATGTTGGTGTTTTAATGGAGAATGTTGGTGCTTTAATGGAGAATGTTGGTGTGTGGTGGAGAATGTTGGTGTTTTAAAGGAGAATGTTGGTGCATGATGAAGAATGTTGGTGCTTTAATGGATAATGTTGGTGATTTAATGGAGAATGTTGGTGTGTGGTGGAGAATGTTGGTGTTTTAAAGGAGAATGTTGGTGCTTTAATGGAGAATGTTGGTGTGTGGTGGATAATGTTGGTGTTTTAAAAGAGAATGTTGGTGCTTTAATGGAGAATGTTGGTGTGTGGTGGAGAATGTTGGTGTTTTAAAGGAGAATGTTGGTGCTTTAATGGAGAATGTTGGTGTGTGGTGGAGAATGTTGGTGCTTTAATGGAGAATGTTGGTGTGTGGTGGAGAATGTTGGTGTTTTAATGGAGAATGTTGGTGCTTTAATGGAGAATGTTGGTGTGTGGTGGAGAATGTTGGTGTTTTAAAGGAGAATGTTGGTGCTTTAATGGAGAATGTTGGTGTGTGGTGGAGAATGTTGGTGTTTTAATGGAGAATGTTGGTGCTTTAATGGAGAATGTTGGTGCTTTAATGGAGAATGTTGGTGTGTGGTGGATAATGTTGGTGTTTTAAAGGAGAATGTTGGTGCATGATGAAGAATGTTGGTGCTTTAATGGATAATGTTGGTGATTTAATGGAGAATGTTGGTGTGTGGTGGAGAATGTTGGTGTTTTACAGGAGAATGTTGGTGCTTTAATGGAGAATGTTGGTGTGTGGTGGAGAATGTTGGTGTTTTACAGGAGAATGTTGGTGCTTTAATGGAGAATGTTGGTGTTTTACAGGAGAATGTTGGTGCTTTAATGGAGAATGTTGGTGTGTGGTGGAGAATGTTGGTGTTTTAAAGGAGAATGTTGGTGCATGATGAAGAATGTTGGTGCTTTAATGGATAATGTTGGTGATTTAATGGAGAATGTTGGTGTGTGATGGAGAATAGTGATGTTTTAATGGAGAATGTTGGTGCTTTAAAGGAGAATGTTGGTGCGTGATAAAGAATGTTGGTGTTTTAATGGATAATGTTGGTGCTTTGATGGGGAATCTTGGTGGTTTAAAGAACAATGTTGGTGTTTAGTGGAGAATCTTATTGAATTAATGGAGTGCTTATTAATAATAATCTCATCTCATCTCATTATCTCTAGCCGCTTTATCCTTCTACAGGGTCGCAGGCAAGCTGGAGCCTATCCCAGCTGACTACGGGCGAAAGGCGGGGTTCACCCTGGACAAGTCGCCAGGTCATCACAGGGCTGACACATAGACACAGACAACCATTCACACTCACATTCACACCTACGCTCAATTTAGAGTCACCAGTTAACCTAACCTGCATGTCTTTGGACTGTGGGGGAAACCGGAGCACCCGGAGGAAACCCACGCGGACACGGGGAGAACATGCAAACTCCGCACAGAAAGGCCCTCGCCGGCCACGGGGCTCGAACCCGGACCTTCTTGCTGTGAGGCGACAGCGCTAACCACTACACCACCGTGCTGCCCTATTAATAATAATAATAATAATAATAATTGATTTAAAACTGTCCCCCATGAACAGGCCTGCACTATTCTGTTCTTTAAGTCTGTTGTTAGAGTCTCAGGGAAGGCGCGAGCGCGTACACACACAGTGAACTCACCACTTTTTGGCGGGATTGTTTGTGGTCACTTTTGCAAATTCAACTCAAGCTCTTTTTTTTCTCACATTTCACAACAGCTTTGACACAAGTATCACACACACACACACACACACACACACACACACACACACACAGAGTTGTCATTTCAGCCCCAGATATTTCCTGGTTTGTTGAGCTTCTCTCTTATCTTCCTTATTTCAACTTCCTCTTGAGTTTCTGCATCTTATTAACGATCACCACCGCCTCACACACACACTTCTTCACACATGCTCTCCTGCACGCTGACAAACACTACGGCCTGCACATGACTCTGCTCTCCGAACCCTGTGGAACAGATGGTTCTTGATCTTCATCCGTGGACTTGAACAGGTCTTCAGAAATATCACTAATACAAGAAGATAAGAAAGATACATCTGGGTAAAGTGTGTGTGTGTGTGTGTGTGTGTGTGTGTGTGTGTGTGTGTGTGTGTGTGTTATATTTCTGCCTATATTAATATCTTTATATCTCATATCTTAGTTCTTTAATGTTGTCACCAAGAAAGAAGTGATGGAACAAATGTCTTTGAGTGAGTCAGTTCCTGAAGGTGAACATTTTTAATCATTAATACAAGCCCACATGAGGAACATTAATCAGGTTAAATACCAAACTTTTTCCAATATTTTCACTCAACAAGACACACTATCAGATGTTTGATTGTAGCAAGAGTTAAAAATATAGATTGCTCACCATCTTATTAGTTTTGTTTATTGTTCTTGTTACTAGAAATGTCACTGAAATGTAGGACAGAAAGAGAACACGCCTCGTTTTAACCCTTATCACTGCATCGTGATCACGTAGAATTTACGAATCAAGTTCACAGTACACGTCCACACTAAGGTCTCATTTAATTTAGAACTCGAATTGAACTCACTGTTTCAGCAGATCGCCGAGTTCTTCATAAAGCATCCTGTTCAATAATTCATTCATTCATTCATACATCAATTAAAACATTTTATTTATTTTTACTTAACTCCAGACTGCAGTCAGGGTTTGACTCCACAGGATTTGACACTCAAATAATCTCTCAGACCTTATCTGTGGTTGTGTGCAAAAGTTGTATCCCCACTGTTCTTTGATTAGCATCACTATTTTGCAATTTATCTCTAAATGTTTTTTTTTTTCCAGAAGCCATTGTTAAAGACTCAGAAAGAGGAAAGATGTTTATTTCACAATCAGAACATTTGGATCTCGTGTCATTTTTTGTTCTTGCATTATTAATATGTTACACTCACTGTTGGAACATTTGTGAAATTTAACACATGAAATTAACGCACTGGTGTGAAGAAAAATGAATCCACCTTCTTCACCGTGTCTCGTTCTTTAGATAAAAATTGGGTCTAAAGTACATCTGTGAAGTTCTGATGGGATGCGATCCATATTTCAACACTATTATTAATAATCTTTTTTTTATTTTCAGGAAAGTTGTTAATATATAATGACAAAAAAAAATTACCATACAGTGAGATGTGTGTTCGTGTAAATTCTCAGCATTAAACACTGAATAAAAAAAGTGCTGAAAGCATTTTTTTAAACAAGGACTTACGTGAATTTATAGCAAATGAAAGAAAACAGTGAAAAAGAACAAAAGCAAGAAGAGAGAGAGAGAAGGATGGAGAGACCTTTAGTGACTGATGTAAAACTGAGGAAATTAAACTGTCCTGTTTGGCTTTTATTCTTTCACTTTTTAAACATTTTTGTTTTGTGTTCTTCCCTTTTCCTGTAAAATGCTGCATCAAGTGAAGTTTTAAGACATTCAGAAGAGGAACAAGTGTGTGTGTGTGTGTGTGTGTGTGTGTGTGTGTGTGTGTGTGTGTGTGTGTGTGTGTGAGAGAGAGATAGTGAGAGATGTGATATTTAAAATGTTGTTGTTGTTTACAGGTGCTGCTCTCCCTCTGCGCTATAGACTCTTCTCTTCGAGTATTTGACAGACTGTGTGTGACACTCGCTCTCACTGGGTGTCAGTTTGTCAAATACCCCAAGAGAGGAGTCACTACTCACCCAGAGACCCCGCCGGGCGTGTTTGTGTGTGTATGTGCTGATTATGATGATGATGATGATGATGATGATGATGATGTGTGTTTTTTGTTTACCTGTGAGTTGTGATTGTTAATATTATAGAGACCGACACTGGAATTTTAATCATGAGCTCTCACAAATAAAAAAAGAAAGAATTAATTGTGTGTCTGTGTGTGTGTGTGTCATTGTTTGTTCTTCGCCTCCTGTGTCACTCGTTGATCTTTGACCCCTTGTGGGACGCGCACCGTCATGCCGTTCATCCAGGGCGCCACGATCACCTGACACCCGAGACGAGACCTGCCAATGAGAGTGCAGCACCATAAACACACCAGCCAATCAGCTGTCAGGGATGTTACCTAGTTAGTCAGTCAGTCAGGGGGCGGGATGATGCTGAATGTAGTGCGTTTCTAATATAATCCTGATTACAGTCGTGTGTGTGTGTGTGTGTGTGTGTGTGTGTGTGTGTGTGTGTGTGTGTAAGGTCGAACCTGGAGTGTGTATTTATGGAGTTTTACTGGAACTACCAGGTGCTCAGGGCAGAAAACGCTGCTGCCTGGAAAGACACTAGAAATGTCTCCGTGCACGCTTACATCTTTCTTTTCTACATCGACAACTGAAACAAACAAGCGGCAGCTTCACCACCGTTATTCTGAAGTGTAATCAGCCACACTTTTAAACAATCAAACTGTTTCATGCAAATGTGGAAGGATGTGAAAGAACTTCCTGCGAGTTCTGATGAAGTGTCCCCACAATTCTGAAAGGTCCTAAATACATGATGGACAAACGTGTACATTATCGTCATGTTTCATTCAGATGAAGTGTTTCACTCGCTACGGAACAACAGAAACATGAGCTGCTGCCAGTTAACCAATCAGATTGCTCTGTGCTGGAAAGCAGTCAATAAGACTGAAGCAAACTGAAATAAGAAATTCAAAATGTCGGGAATGTGATCGTTTTCGGTCAGCAGACATTCACAACAAGGTGCAGTGAACATTAACGCAAATGGAGCAATCAGAGTGCTTTTCTGAATCGGCCAATCAGAGTCTTACGTCTTGGTGAGTCCATAGGCGAGATCGAGCATGTCCATCTCCTCATCCACCAACGGCTCCAAGCGCTCGTACACAGACTCATCAAAGATCAGGTGACATGTGGAGCAAGCTAACGTCCCCTCACATGCACCTAACACACACACACACTGATAAGCTCTGATAGATGGTTATTATCATAACATTAATACTTTATACTGACACAGAACTAATTAGTAATGTACATCATCATCACACACACACACACACACACCAAAACCGTCGATTTGGAGGTTTTTGTTGATGACAACATCGAGCAGAGATTCTCCTTCTGTTGCTGTCACACTCATCTTTGTTCCTCTCTGATTAATAAAGTGTAGCAGCACCTTAGAGCCTGGAGAACTGGAACACACACACACACACACACACACACACACACACACACACACACACACATGTTTTTTCCCAAATAGAAGCACTGATTTGTGGAACAGTGCTGTAGAAACTGTTAAAAACAATATGCAAGCTCACTGAATTCAACATGTTTTGCTTGCAAATGATTCAGTCCTTTAAATGACTCACTGAGTTGAATGAATCATTATCGATTGAATCCTTCTGTTCCCTTGATGTGGAAAGGCTTCGTGATGATTAAACAGAGATTATACCGTACACGTTTATCTGTCTGTATTTTTTAATCATTGTGTAAGACGTATTTACACCTCTGTGTGTGTGTAAGTAACCTGATCTACACTTTCCAAGACACTGAATCTTTTGAGTCACGGCAGAATTTGCTCCTCTCTCATTCAGTGAGTCCAATGACTCTGGGATTAGTCACTGAATCAGATGATTAACTCCCTTTCATGAAGTGTTATTTGTTCTCTTTTTTTGACTGAGGCTTGATCAGGCCAGATGTTGGGACTTTTTGTATTTTTCATGCTTTTTTGCATTTGATAAATTTAGAAGAATTTGTTTGTTTCTCTGTTTATTCATATTTTTGTATATTTTATTTTATTATTTTTTATTTTACAGTTTATATTATTTTATTTTTAATCAATACATTTTATTTATTATATTGTATTATTTTATTTGTAATTTTTGAGACGTGTACAGCTTTGAATTGATTTGTATTTGTTGTCCTTTGCTCTGTTTAGTGGATTGCTGGACTGTTTTTTGGAGCTTGTTTTTTTTCTGTCTGTTTTCCAAAACTTTTTTTCTTCATTAATAAATTAATCACTCAGATGCTCCTTCATCCTGTGTGCTGTGTGTGGGTTTTTTTTTTTTAATCCAGTGAGATGTTCCTGACAGCATGACATTTTAATTCATGGCCAGTTTTGCCCTTTTCGACACTGATCACTGCCAGAGAATTAAAATGAGTTTAGAGTTTGTGAAAAGAGCGTGAGATTCGTGACGAGGTTGATCAGAACCAAGCAGTTCCACAAAATGAGAAAAGCATCAGAGAAATATTTCTGAGATGAAATAAAGAGGAGGCGGAGCGAGAGGAGGTGGAGTAACCAGTGCTTTAAGTGGGCTGGTATGCACTGGTACGCAGTACCGCCACTTCCAGATTTTAACCCCTGGCATACTGGGACTTTTTACTGCGTACCAGGGGAGGAGCTAAATCATGGGCCTGTTGTAAATGATTTTGTATCTTGGTGCGATGAATCATTTCTCCAATTAAATGTGTCTAAAACAAAGGATATGATGATCAGCTTTAGAACGTCCAGTCCTTGTCCTGTAGTAACCAGCATTAAAGGTGTAGATATTGAGCTGGTAAACAGCTATAAACACCTGGGAGTGGTTGTGGACAACAAATTGAGCTTTGATGCTCACGTTACCTTCACAGCAAAAAAAGTTCAGCAACGGCTCTATTTTTTGAGGAAAATGTTCTCTTTTAATGTTCGCTCAGTGATGATGACCCTCTTTTATAGAAGTTTTATTGAATCAGTTTTTATGTTCTGCATTGTTGCTTGGTATGGAAATCTGACCCTGGCCAATAAAAACAGGCTTGGTAACCTTGTTAAAGTGGCCAGTAAGGTTACAGGGAGGAGTCGAGTCCAGTTAACTGATCTGTATAACAGACAAGTGTTCAGGAAGGATTCTGTGATCTTAGAGAGTGTAGATCATCCTCTTCAGTCTGAGTTTGTACTGTTGCCCTCAGGCCATCGGTGGAGGGTGCCTGCTCTTCGGACTAAGACATTTAAGGTTTCCTTTGTCCCCACTGCCATCCAGGTGTTGAATGGCAGTTAGTTCCATGTTTGTAATTGTCTAGTGCTCATGTTTAATTTGTACGGATCCTGCCCATGACGTGTTGTCTGTTGTTGTGTATTGTGTGTGAATATCTTTGTGTGCATCTTTCTGGCTGCAAATCCATTTTCCCTGTTTTGGGACAATAAAGATACCTTGACCTTGACCCTTGACCTTGACTGCTCACAAGCTCACAGTACCCTTTCCTGTCCTCTCCATATCAGAGTGTCTCTTGGCGATTCATTATGACATTTAAATGACATTTCCCAGGGTGCACTATGCGACGCTCGCCTCTCTCAACGCTCGCAGGACTACATGACGCTCACTCACTTGTTCACGGAGAAGTCGGAAACAACAAACAGGAAAAACAAAGAAACAAAAACAGGACAGTAATGTTGGCATGGCTACAAAAGGGCACGAAGAGAATGAGAGTCGAAACGGAGTCGGATGATGACAGCTCTTCGACAGTCAAATTCTACTGCGGCAGAAAATGCAGGTGGGGAGCGGCAAGCTAACACTAGCACATCTGCTAACAGCGAAGAGCCTGTTGCTATAGCGACGCCTGCTACTACCAATACTCCAGCCAACTGCGACGTTAACAATAACCTCCTTCAACATGAATGGCCAAACTGTTGGTCAAAGGATCAAATACAGTATTTTTGCTCACAGAACGACTGGATTATTTGTGAAGACAAAAAGCTTGGGCGTAAGAAATGTAGCCAAGTTAGCTCACTTACTGTCCAAACACTACAGGGACTGAGGTTGTCAAGTGAGTGGAGTTGATGTTTAATCTCTGCATTTGGTGCTGACAAGGCAAAACAACTTCATTCACTGCGCAAGAAAATTAAAGAACACCGAGATTCTAGATCACACTTAAAAGCAGCAGAGATAGAAAAGATGACATCGTGCAATGAAATACAAAAACATATTCAAGACATGCAAGAATGTATTACTTGACGATCAGCTGATACCGACCGCCCGACTCATACGCCAACAGGTGAATATGGGGAGTACTGGCACTTGTTTTTTTCTACTGAAAGCGCTGGGAGTAAGCATTATTAACCTGAAGGGGGCAGGGTGAGTCATTTACCTGTTGAGTTCTGCAGAAGAGATCGATGCTACCGTTCGGAGTGTGTAGTGTTACGCTTCTGTTCTGCCCCACTGTGAAACTTTGTCCATGTTTTCGCTTCCTATTAGATATTATTAGTTCCCAGTCACAGTTCCTGAACCAACTATGTGCTTAATTTACCCCAAAACACAACATTAATAAAATGATGATCGTATCTAATCTTCAGAGTGACCTGAGATTAATCTTACAAAGTTATCTACTGTTACTTACCAAATCTGGATCAGATTTAAAGCTCAAATCTTACTGTAACATAAACTGATCTAATATCAGACTTTAAAAACAAATCCTACTTTCTTTACAGCCGATCGGTTCTTCAAGTCTGATCCTGGATCAGTTTGATTTGTTCTCAGTGACAGCAGATCTCAGCTCAATAACACTGGTGGAAGATCACTCTGTCATTTGAAGAGAGTCAGACTGACCCTAGATCAGACATTAATATCAGAACTAAGCCCTGTACTTAATTTAATGCTGACTCCAGATCAGATGTTCAGCTCCTACCTGTTGCTCAGGAGCACATGGTGTTGGCTGAAATGTCTGATTACGTTTCTTAAACCCAAAGTTTCTCCCCAGAGTCGGACTCCGTTTGAGAAGATCAGCGGTCGAACACACACTCGCAGGGCCATGCTGTTTGACGTCTGGACAAACCCAGAGTTCCATCAGACTCCTATGGATGAGGAAAAACCCTGGAAAGCAAGGTTGTATACACACACACACACACACACACACACACACACACACACACACACACACACACACACACATACGGAGGACGTCATTAGAGATAAACTCAAGCCTTGATCGAAAAGGTCAAGGACAAGAGATAGAATTGTTTGGCGAGACAAGAAGGACACACACACACACACACACACACTGTCAGGCCCTGATTTGAAGGTCGCTGTGTGTAAAATACAACATTAACAAAGGCTTCAAAACAAACAATTAAAACATTCAGGATTCTATATTATTCTTAAACTTGCATTGATTTAGTTTCAGCAATAAAATGGGAGAGTGTGAGGACACACACACACACACACACACCACTTTACACCACGTCTGAGTGCAGCTCATCGACCTGCAGTCATTTAAACTTTTCATACTGACTCAATGGATTTGTTCCAAATTTTGAGTCTAAAGTAAACTCTAATAAAGAAAATCATTCAGGATCAAACAACTGTTTTAAAGTGTGTGTTAGTGTGTGTGTTAGTTTCTGTTAGTGTGTGTTAGTTAGTGTGTGCGTTAGTGATAGTATGTTGATGTGTGTGTTAGTGTCGGGGGAAGCAATGGTTCAAGAAGTAGTTTTGGGACCAAAAGGTTGCTGGTTCGATTCCCTGGACCAGCAAGGCACCTCACCCCCAACTGCTCCCCAGAGTGTGTTGTACATCTGTTAGTGTTAGTTAGTGTGTGTATCTCCGCAGTGAGTGGGCGTGTCATGGTCACTTCCTGTCCCTGAAACAGTGACGGCGAGGTGACTGCGGTGCAACACACTTCTTGTGTTTTCATCTTAAAAAGTCAGAAGAACATGTTCTCTATTTGTAGTAATTGTTACACGTAGGGTTTTTTTGTGTTTAATTTTCTGCATGTTTGTTTGTTTGTTTATATCACTGCAGTACTTTATACTGTATTTAAGGCTTGAACACTGAAGGTTGGGATGTTATTCATGACACCTCTGTAATATAATCCCAGAGTCTTCAGTTGTCTCCACACAACACTGCTGTGGCTGCAGACTTTCATTCCAACCTGAGAGGAGCTGCATCTGATTCCACTTCTTTACTCACTTCATCTTCGGCTCCAACCAGCTGTTGAGGATGCTGCTACTTCCTGGGGTGAAAATCCCTTAGGATTGAGACTGAACACCCCTGCTTTAATACAGCAAAGGAATTCTAATCTGGACGATACTGGGGGGGGGGGATTCTAAGAAATACAGCCAACTTGTGTGGGAAGTGCTGGCTTCAGCCTCAGTGTGGTTTTCACTTGGTGTTGATTGAACACATAGAAAAATAAATATAGTGAGTGAAAGCTGATGTAAAAAATGATTTCATGCTTGTTTTGGTTGTCAAAGTGGCTCAGAACATTCACTGCATTTATTGGAATGTATTTATTTTGGTTCCAGTGTGTTGAGGTCATATATTTCAGTGGAAAAAAGAAGAATTAGGTCACACTAGCTCATGTGTCAGGAATAAAGAGAGCAGGGGCCTCATGTACAAAGCTTGCGTACGCACAAAAAAGCTACGTACGTCACTTTCTGCGCAAACATTCGTATGTACAAAGATTGACTTGGCGTGGAAAAGTGCGGTACTCTACGCAAACCTCATGGCTGGCGTACGCACATTTCTGGTGCATCTTGGTACTTGGCGACACTTAGAGGCAGAGCAACGCAATTACATTTAGGCCTACTCGGTCAAGAGTCATGACATGGCGATAAGAGGCATCCAAAAATGCATCGGAACAGCAGGATGCGTGAATTGAAATGTATGTCAGTCATATGACATTGTCGAGACACATAATGCGAGACTGTTGGGTAAATGCCAACAGATCCATCAACCATCCCTTCCATATTGTAATTACGGGAAATGAGAAACCCCAGCAATATCATTTCGATATTATTCCCATTGACTATTGGTTAATTAATTAAATTAAAGAATGCACATGCAGGACCATGCATTGCAGCTAGCTTAATAGATCTTCCTCACGCATTTGCCGCGAGGTGTCAGACTGAAATATTATTAGTTGATGTTGCGTGGGGTAGCCTTATCACATAATTACCAAGATCAATATATGAAACGATGTCCAAGTGCGTACAAATCAGACACAACCGCGGTGTGTGGCGTGTTACACAATGTGGCGCAGCGGCACGGCGTGCCAATAATGGAGCGAGACCTACCAGAGGACCCAGACCCTGGGCCTCACAACGAGGTGCCACAGCGACATGGCATACAAACCCGGCAGCGCTTAATAGCCACAATGTGAAAAGGTAAGGACAGACGGGACACGGGACACCATTCATTTTTTAAGATATTCTTTTAATGTGTTATTCAGTTCCTTCAATTCCTCGCGGATTCCCTCGAGGTTGTCGTTAATCGCCTCTATCCCCTTTACAATTTCCCCCTGCGACTCAAGGACCGCACGCGTCAGCACCCGGCCTGTGGACCCGGCGACAGGGGCAGGCGGTGGAGAAGGGGGGCAGGTGACAGTGACGCTGGATCCGCTCGGCTGGGGGTCCTCTTCCTGCTCGGGTGGGATGGACTGGGGGCCTCCTGTTGTTCCCTGGCACCCTGCTAGAATACATTTGTCATTAAAATCCTATTGTGGAAAATATGTGCACGTTTTATTTCTGGTTACATGTGGCTAGGAATATTGGGCCTACTAAGAGAGGAAGACATTTCCTCAAATACAGGGTGTCCCCGAAAAAATGTACACATTAGAGCACTAAAGGTGTTTTTTTGTTTTCAAAACCCATGTAACTCAAATAGACACTCATTGTGGCGCAGGCACTGCGGACGATGCGAATCATACCGTTATCTTGGTATAGGCTACATTCACATTCAGTGGCATACAATCAGTGACCGTTGCATGTCTCATAGCATACACTTTGAACATCACTTTAATTGGAGGTGACAGAACAATTAAGTGATGTATGTGAATTCTATTACACTGTGCTAAAGGCAGGGATTAACGCGAATAAATGTTAATGTTAAATGTTAATAATAAATGTTAAATGTTAATTTGATTAACGTGAGATTTCTAACATTTAATTAACATTAACGCGTTAGTAAAAGTTGCCATGTCTTTTACCTAACGCGGGCCTTACTGCAGGTCTATTTATACTAATTAACATATTCAGTGTGGAATAATTGAGGGAGGAGACGGGGCGGGGAACGGGGCTCGTGCATGTGTGCCGAATTCCACGTTGATTGGGATGTACAACAGGAGAGTGTGTGGAAACCTTCGTACGCACTGATTGACACATCCGGATTTTTTTGGTCGTACGCAAATTTCCCGATTTTGACGTGCGCACATATTTAGTGGGAAATCCACGCAGGTCTTTGTACATGAGGCCCCTGGCACTTACATGGTAAATATTTATAAAAGGTTCTATCATGGGCGTCGCCACCATTGAATGTGAAGGGGGCGTGTCCCCCTCACATTTCATAATTCTTCGTTTGGACCCCCCCACAATTAACATAAAATATGAGTTCACCCAGCGCTGTTTCTATTGCTTCGTGAAAGAATCCATTCCACTTAATCGATAAGAGAATACACAGACCACTGAAAATCCACTCCGGGTTTTCCAGGCGTTACCGACAACAACTCACCGCATGCAGGTGAATCTCAGTGCGAGCAGAGACATGTTGGTGCAGCTGCTGAAAAATGGAGGAGGTGACGTCAGCCCCACTGCCATCTCACAATGTCTGGCTTTTGCTAAAACCTTATTCTTTTGTTATCTGCCCTCAAAAATTAACCCTCGGCCACGTTAAATTAATGTTCAACTCAACAATGAAATAAGCTTAGCCTAATGGGGTATTCTTGGTTGATGATGAATTGTTTGCAGTATTTGCTCCTCCCCAGACACAATGGACATAAAGACATTCTTTACAAAGAAGCGGAAAGTCAGTCAGAATTTCCCCACAGGACAGGGTTTTTGTCCCAATGGAAATGTTAGTGCAGTTAGCTGGCTAGTCAATGTTAGGAGATGTATCAGCTAGCTTAATGTTAGCTATCATTTAATTCAAACCCAGTAGGCCTGCCTTACTGTAATGCCAAGAATGAGGTCAAGTCTGCTCTGATGATATTTATTGATTCCCTGTTGTGATTTGAAGAACTTGTTTTGTCTGGTCTTTGCCAGTTTTCTGGAAAGTAAGATGGGAAATCAGTGTATGGGGAAGGAATAGTAGAGAGGAAAGCGATGGAGAGAGATGGACGTTATTCCAGGTGGATTGTGAAGTAAAGGGGGATAAAACTTATGAAGTGGTAGAAATTGTGGTGGCACCAATGTAAGAAGGAGTTATATCTATAAATCTATTTGTTATACTAATCTGTAAATGTTACTGTAGTACCACCATTGCATGTAGGCTGACAAAACTGCACTTGTTCATTGTGTGAAGTTCTCTTTTATGTGTCGTTGCTTGACCCAGTGTAATTTTGTGTTATGAAGACTGCATGATGCCATGCCATTTTTGTTATGAGTATCACTAAATCGGAAAAAAGTAAAATGCACCCACTAAAGTCACTGTTGGTGGTGAACAAAATCGCACCTGTTCATTGTGTGAAGTTATTTTTTATGTGTCACCGTTGCTTGACACAGTGTGATTGCGTGTTATGAAGTTTGCATGATGCCATGTCATGCCTGTTCATTGTGTGAAATTATGAATATTCTTATTTTTAAACATACAGTTGAGTGTCACTATTGCTTGGCCCAGTGGCATGTTGTGTTCCATCTAAAACTAAATAAAAAAGGAAACACAGAATAAAAAGTAAAATGCACCCATAAAGTCATTGTTGGTGATAAATTGTGTCACATTCATCTCATTATCTTGGGCAGAGCAGTGGGTTTAAAAACAGGCTGATGAATATATGGACTCGTTGAATGAGGACTTATTGTTGAGTCTCTAAAATAGTCATTGAATTAAGTGACTTTTGAAGGTAAAATTACGTGTTTAATAACCTGTTAAAATACACCAGAATGCAGGAAATGGCATCTAATTAATTAAAAATTTTCTGGGGGAGGACCCCCAGACCCCCCGCCAGTGTGTCCCCCCCACATTAAAAATGCTTCTGATGGCCCTGGGTTCTATACAAAGGCGAATCACAGAAAAAACTGAAATTATACATTTTGCATCATTGTCTCCTTAAACAGGAGGCGGGGTCAGGGGGCAGAAAGTAACAGTAAAGTCTGAAGTTCAAAAGTCTGGGAACTGTTTTTACTGCATCAGTCTCATCTCATCTCATCTCATCTCATTTTCATCTGCTTATCCAGGGCCGGGTCGCGGAGGCAGCAGTCTGAGCATGGAAGCCCAAACTTCCCTTTCCCCAGACACCTCGGCCAGCTCCTCGGGAAGAACACCGAGGCGTTCCCAGGCCAGCCGAGAGACATAGTCCCTCCAGCGTGTCCTGGGTCTTCCCCGGGGCCTCCTCCTGGGGGGACATGCCTGGAACACCTCCCCAGGGAGGCGTCCAGGAGGCATCCGAAAGAGATGCCCGAGCCACCTCAGCTGATTCCTCTCGATGTGGAGGAGCAGCGGCTCTACTCCGAGCTCCTCCCGAGTGACTGTGCTTCTCAGCCTATCTCTAAGGGAGTGCCCAGCCACCCTGCGAAGGAAACTCATTTCGTCCGCTTGTATCCGCGATCTTGTTCTTTCGGTCATTACCCAAAGCTCATGACCATAGGTGAGAGTCGGAACGTAGATCGACCGGTAAATCGAGAGCTTCGCCTTTTGGCTCAGCTCCTTCTTCAACACGACGGACCAGTAAAGCGACCGCATCACTGCGGAGGCTGCACCGATCCGCCTGTCGATCTCACGCTCCATCTTTCCCTCACTCATGAACACAGTCATGATCCCAAGATACTTAAACTCCTCCACTTGAGGCAGGACTTCTCCAACAACCTGGAGAGGGCAACCCACCCTTTTCCGGTCGAGAACCATGGCCTCGGACTTGGAGGTGCTGATTCTCATCCCAGCCGCTTCACACTCGACTGCAAACCGCCCCAGTGCATGCTGAAGGTCCTGGTTTGAAGAAGCCAACAGGACAACATCATCCGTAAAAAACAGAGATGAAATCCTATGGTTCCCAAACAGGATTCCCTCTGGCCCCTGGCTGCACCTAGAAATTCTGTCCATAAAAATTATGAACAGAACTGGTGACAAAGGGCAGCCCTGCCGGAGTCCAACATGCACTGGGAACAGGTCTGACTTACTGCCGGCAATGCGAACAAGACTCCTGCTCCGTTCGCACAGGGACCGGACAGCCCTTAGCAAAGAGCCCCGAACCCCATACTCCCCCCCTCCCCCCCACAGGATACCATCAAACCATCAGGATACTGCATCAGTTATCAAACATTAATTGAGAAATAATGTTGACTGAAGTATAAATAATGTTGTTAAATGACAAGAAGACCTTTTACAGCATCGGACACCATGGAGAGATTGGGGTCTGAGAGTGTGATGCTCTGCCACTGCTTTGCTTTTTCCATGTGATCCCTATTTTAGTGTTATAACTTTTTCAGGAGTTTACACTTTGAAGGATTTCAGTAAAATAAGTTCCTGAAAAGTAAAGCTAATGATTTTATTTCTTATTAATGTAACTGGTGCTCAGAGTGAACAATTACTTGAAAGATATGAATCAAGTGAGATTGAAAGAGAAAATAGGTTACAGTAGATGATGGGGTGTAACGGTACACGTATTTGCACCATACCATTTCGGTACAGGACTTTTGGTACGGTGCAGGTGTGTACCAAATGCAATCTTTAACAGGAATTAACAGTCAGCTTTTCTTGCATGTGGAACATATTTCAAATGTGAGTTCCCACACAAACATATTAAGTGGTGGACTGTACATTTGTTCAGTCTCTGCCACGCACTTTGAGCGCACTACACGCCCAGCCAAGCGAGCGAAAGTCATGGGTAATGTGAATGAGAAGCCAGAGCTTGAAGACCTGCCCTTATCATTAAGGTCTCCTGTTTGAGAACACTTGAATTTCCCGGTGAAATACAACGACGGACAAAGTCAAGTGGATAAGACGAAAGCAGTGTGCTGACATTGTTCAGTAGCAATCGGGTATGCTTCTGGCAATACACTGAACTTGATCACTGAGATATTGTAAGTGCCAGCAGATCTGCCCTTTCAGAGGACAATGTGGACAAGTTAATTTTTCTGGGGAAAAAAAACATGAATGTTGAATGAAACTGAACAGAGTTACAAGCTGGAACTGTTGGTGCTGCACTTCAGTCAATATGGAAATGTTCATTTCATTTTAATTTATTTAATAATCTTTTATTTTTTGGAGAAATTTTCAGTGGTTTGTAGCAGTGTTCTATTATTCTATTTTATTTTATCATTTAAAATGTTATTAAAACAAACTGTGTTTACAAATATGTGTTTACAAATATCATCGCAAAAGCAAATAAACTCCTAGGACTCCTGAAGCGTACGTGTTCGTTACTCACGGACGGTTCAGTGAGACGAACATTATATCTCTCCCTCGTCAAGTCCCAGCTATGCTTTGCTACTCAAGTCTGGTCACCAAGCCAACAGTACTTGAAAGCAAGGATCGAGCGAGTGCAAAGAAGGGCCACGCGATGGATACTGAGAACCCGCGTCGGTGAACTCTCATATGGAGAGAGGCTAGAGAGGCTTAACCTCCTACCTCTGGTGTATGATAGAGAATTAAAGGACTTAATTTTTTTCTACAAATGCCTGTATGGTCATACTGACCTAAATGTACACAACTTTGTCTCTTTTGTAACACACGGCCGCACAAGGCAAAGTAATGCTCTAAATCTGAAAACCCCTTTCTGCAAAACTTCAACATTCCAGGCCTCATACTTCAACAGAATTGTGAAACTATGGAACTCTGTTTGCTATGCTGCACCCAGCGCTATTTTCAGCAGCGCGAACTCTTTTAGAAACTACCGTATGTTGTAGGATTTCTGTGTAAACTACTCAAAACCTGCTACGATATAGATAGACCGTGCACCTGGTCCGCCGTCCGATCTTGCGCGTGCCATCAAACTTAGCGCACTGATTTTATTAGAAATCATATTTATCATAAATGTATGTGTTGTGAACAACAGTTTCATGATTTCACTTTTTTATTGTTAAAAGTGGGCGGTACCTCGCATGGGTTTTCCCGCCCGTTCGTGCTGACCCCTTTGGGTGACATTACCTTTTTTTCCTTTTTGTAAATTATTGTAAATTTT
>NC_083596.1:51759399-51761899 GCF_027579695.1 Neoarius graeffei
TATGATTGAATATCTGAGCATTTCTCTGGCTGGATTTATTTATTTACTTACTGAATGTGTGTGTGTGTGTGTGTGTGTGTGTGTGTTTGCTTGCACATTCTAGAGGGAGGTGGCTGATTCCTACGCTCAGAACGCTAAAGTGATTGAGAAGCAGTTGGAAAGGAAAGGCATGAGCAAGAAACGACTACAGGAGCTGGTAAGACACACACACACACATGCACACCTGTGTTTTCACCCGTGTTTGTGCTTATTTTAAAGCACCTCTTCTTGTTTACAGGCTGAATTAGAAGCTAAGAAGGCCAAGATGAAGGGAACGCTCATTGACAACCAGTTCAAATAGTGTGTGTGAGAGAGAGAGAGAGATTTGTACATGAATGTATACTTCGATATGTGTTTATAGTGTATATTACAGGTTTGTGTGTGCACGTGTGTGACAGTTATGTAAATATGAATTAGGTTTTTTTTTAAATAAAATAAATCTGTTCATCTCTTCCTCATTTATACAGTCATCATTTATTAATCAAACAGATTAGATTAGAAATATTTCCCTAAAGCCACCAGGTTATTAAAATAATGATCCAAATGATAAATTATAGCCGCTAAACATCTCCAGTAAAGTAATCCCAAAAGAAACTGGAGTAATATTGTACTGTAAGCAAACAGACAGCAGTGGTGTCTGTGAATAAATGATTATTTATGATAAATTATTGGTTTAATTTCCTCTACAGTGTTTAAAGCAGACGGCAAAAGAAACACAACTGTACAGAATTAATTTCTCAATCAAGGAGCACAGAGAAATAATAACGTAAAACTGAAATTATCTATATTTAATAAATAAATAAACTCCCCATGAGCTCAGCTCCTCGCTGTAATATCATTAACGAGTGTTTCCAGGCAAAACAAACCTCGCCCTGTAGCACTTACGGTGAATATGAAGGAAGATGATCACAAAATAAAAGGGCCCCCTCTGGGTCCGTGCGGCTCCTGATTATAAATAAAAGAGTTTTCTGATCCCGTGTCCAGACAGTAAATACAGCATATATATTTACTCTCTGAGGCAGGAGCCACAACAATGAAGCGGAATCCAAAAATGAACAATTTAAAAATCACAGCAGTAAAATATTCCAAGCGTCTATACTTTATATTATTCTCCTCTTCCCTCTTACAGTTTTCCAAACTGAACCCTCCGAGCCGAGGCTGACACACACACGCTGTCACCACAACCCAAACTCTTACTTCCTGGAAGTGGCCCGGCGCTAGAGCTCAGTGGAACGCACTTTACCTCTGGAATAAGCATAAACACGTCTGAAAGTGATTTATTTAGTACATTTATTTATCTCATCTCTCCTCGTCTCCTCTTCTTCCGCTTATCCGGGGCCGGGTCGTGGAGGCAGCAGTCTGAGCATGGAAGCCCAAACTTCCCTCTCCCCAGACACCTCGGCCAGCTCCTTGGGAAGAACACCGAGGCGTTCCCAGGCCAGCCGAGAGACATAGTCCCTCCAGCGTGTCCTGGGTGTTCCCCGGGGCCTCCTCCCAGGGGGACATGCCTGGAACACCTCCCCAGGGAGGCGTCCAGGAGGCATCCGAAAGAGATGCCCGAGCCACCTCAGCTGATTCCTCTCGATGTGGAGGAGCAGCGGCTCTACTCCGAGCTCCTCCCGAGTAACTGTGCTTCTCACCCTATCTCTAAGGGAGCGCCCAGCCACCCTGCGAAGGAAACTCATTTCGGCCGCTTGTATCCGCGATCTTTTTCTTTTGGTCATTACCCAAAGCTCATGACCATAGGTGAGAGTCGGAATGTAGATCGACCGGTAAATCGAGAGCTTCGCCTTTTGGCTCAGCTCCTTCTTCACCATGACGGACCGGTAAAGCGACCGCATCACTGCGGAGGCTGCACCGATCCGCCTGTCGACTTCACGTTCCATCCTTCCCTCACTCGTGAACAAGATCCTGAGATACTTAAACTCCTCCACTTGAGGCAGGACTTCTCCACCAACCTGGAGAGGGCAAGCCACCCTTTTCCGGTCGAGAACCATGGCCTCGGACTTGGAGGTGCTGATTCTCATCCCAGCTGCTTCACACTCGACTGCAAACCACCCCAGTGCATGCTGAAGGTCCTGGTTTGAAGAAGCCAACAGGACAACATCATCCACAAAAAGCAGAGATGAAATCCTGTGGTTCCCAAACAGGATTCTCTCCGGCCCCTGGCTGCGCCTAGAAATTCTGTCCATAAAGATTATGAACAGAACCGGTGACAAAGGGCAGCCCTGCCGGAGTCCAACATGCACTGGGAACAGGTCTGACTTACTGCCGGCAATGCGAACCAGACTCCTGCTCCGTTCGCACAGGGACCGGACAGCCCTTAGCCAAGAGCCCCGAACCCCATACTCCCCCCCTCCCCCCCACAGGATACCACGGGGGACACGGTCGAATGCCTTCTCCAGATCCACAAAGCACATGTTTGCACATGGTTGGGCAAACTCCCATGAACCCTCGAGCA
>NC_083596.1:51766899-51776899 GCF_027579695.1 Neoarius graeffei
GTGTGTGTGTGTGTGTGTGTGTGTGTGAGAGTTAGGGTGTGTGTGTGTGTGTGTGTGTGTGTGTGTGTGTGAGTTAGGGTGTGTGTGTGTGTGTGTGTGTGTGTGTGTGTGTGTGTGTGTGTGTGTGTGTGAGTTAGGGTGTGTGTGTGTGTGTGTGTGTGTGTGTGTGTGAGAGAGTTAGGGTGTGTGAGAGTTAGGGTGTGTGAGAGTTAGGGTGTGTGTGCGTGTGTTAGGGTGTGTGCATGTGTTAGGGTGTGTGCATGTGTTAGGGTGTGTGCGTGTGTTAGGGTGTGTGTGTGTGTGTGTGTGTGAGTTAGGGTGTGTGTGTGTGTGTGTGAGAGTTAGGGTGTGTGAGAGTTAGGGTGTGTGTGCGTGTGTTAGGGTGTGTGCGTGTGTTAGGGGGTGTGTGTGTGTGTGTGTGTGTGTGTGTGTGTGTGTGCGCGAGTTAGAGTGTGTGCGCGAGTTAGAGTGTGTGTGTGTGTGTGTGTGTGTGTGTGTGAGAGTTAGGGTGTGTGTGTGTGTGTGTGAGAGTTAGGGTGTGTGTGTGTGTGTGTGAGAGTTAGGGTGTGTGTGTGTGTGTGTGTGTGTGAGAATTAGGGTGTGTGTGTGTGTGTGTGTGAGAGTTAGGGTGTGTGTGTGTGTGTGTGAGAGTTAGGGTGTGTGTGTGTGTGTGTGAGAGTTAGGGTGTGTGTGTGTGTGTGTGTGTGTGTGAGTTAGTGTGTGTGTGTGTGTGTGTGTGTGTGTGTGTGTGTGTGTGTGTGTGTGTGTGTGAGTTAGGGTGTGTGTGTGTGAGAGTTAGGGTGTGTGTGTGTGTGTGTGTGTGTGTGTGAGTTAGGGTGTGTGTGTGTGTGTGAGTTAGGGTGTGTGTGTGTGTGTGTGTGAGTTAGGGTGTGTGTGTGTGTGTGTGTGTGAGTTAGGGTGTGTGTGTGTGTGAGTTAGGGTGTGTGTGTGTGTGAGTTAGGGTGTGTGTGTGTTTGTGAGTTAGGGTGTGTGTGTGTGTGTGTGAGTTAGGGTGTGTGTGTGTTTGTGAGTTAGGGTGTGTGTGTGTTTGTGAGTTAGGGTGTGTGTGTGTGTGTGTGAGTTAGGGTGTGTGTGTGTGTGTGAGTTAGGGTGTGTGTGAGTTAGGGTGTGTGTGAGTTAGGGTGTGTGTGAGTTAGGGTGTGTGTGAGTTAGGGTGTGTGAGAGTTAGGGTGTGTGTGCGTGTGTTAGGGTGTGTGCATGTGTTAGGGTGTGTGCGTGTGTTAGGGTGTGTGCGTGTGTTAGGGTGTGTGTGTGTGTGTGTGTGTGTGTGTGTGTGTGTGTGTGTGTGTGTGTGTGTGAGTTTGTGTGTGTGTGTGTGTGTGAGAGTTAGGGTGTGTGAGAGTTAGGGTGTGTGTGCGTGTGTTAGGGTGTGTGCGTGTGTTAGGGTGTGTGTGTGTGTGTGTGTGTGTGTGTGCGCGAGTTAGAGTGTGTGCGCGAGTTAGTGTGTGTGTGTGTGTGTGTGTGTGTGTGTGTGTGTGTGTGTGTGAGAGTTAGGGTGTGTGTGTGTGTGTGTGTGTGTGTGTGTGTGTGTGTGAGAGTTAGGGTGTGTGTGTGTGTGTGTGTGAGAGTTAGGGTGTGTGTGTGTGTGTGTGTGTGTGTGAGAGTTAGGGTGTGTGTGTGTGTGTGTGTGTGTGTGTGTGTGTGTGTGTGTGTGAGAGTTAGGGTGTGTGTGTGTGTGTGTGAGAGTTAGGGTGTGTGTGTGTGTGTGTGTGTGTGTGTGTGTGTGTGTGTGTGTGTGTGTGAGTTAGGGTGTGTGTGTGTGTGTGAGAGTTAGGGTGTGTGTGTGTGTGTGTGAGTTAGGGTGTGTGTGTGTGTGTGTGTGAGTTAGGGTGTGTGTGTGTGTGTGTGTGAGTTAGGGTGTGTGTGTGTGTGTGTGTGAGTTAGGGTGTGTGTGTGTGTGTGAGTTAGGGTGTGTGTGTGTGTGAGTTAGGGTGTGTGTGTGTTTGTGAGTTAGGGTGTGTGTGTGTGTGTGTGAGTTAGGGTGTGTGTGTGTTTGTGAGTTAGGGTGTGTGTGTGTTTGTGAGTTAGGGTGTGTGTGTGTGTGTGTGAGTTAGGGTGTGTGTGTGTGTGTGTGAGTTAGGGTGTGTGTGTGTGTGTGAGTTAGGGTGTGTGTGAGTTAGGGTGTGTGTGAGTTAGGGTGTGTGAGAGTTAGGGTGTGCGTGTGTTAGAGTGTGTGTGTGTGTGTGTGTGTGTGTGCGCGAGTGTGTGTGCGCGAGTTAGAGTGTGTGTGCGTGAGTTAGAGTGTGTGTGCGTGAGTTAGTGTGTGTGCGTGAGTTAGAGTGTGTGTGTGTGTGTGTGTGTGGGTGTGTGTGTGTGTGCATGAGTTAGGGTGTGTGTGTGTGTGTGTGCGTGAGTTAGGGTGTGTGTGCGTGTGTGTGTGTGAGAGTGTGTGAGAGTTAGGGTGTGTGTGTGTGTGTGTGTGTGTGTGTGTGTGTGTGTGTGTGTGTGTGAGAGAGAGAGTTAGGGTGTGTGTGTGTGTGTGCGTGAGTTAGGGTGTGTGTGCGTGAGTTAGGGTGTGTGTGTGTGAGAGTGTGTGAGAGTTAGGGTGTGTGTGTGTGTGTGTGTGTGTGTGTGTGTGTGTGTGCATGAGTTAGGGTGTGTGTGCGTGAGTTAGGGTGTGTGTGTGTGTGTGTGCGTGAGTTAGGGTGTGTGTGTGTGTGTGTGTGTGAGAGTGTGTGAGAGTTAGGGTGTGTGTGTGTGTGTGTGTGTGTGTGTGTGTGTGTGTGAGAGAGAGAGTTAGGGTGTGTGTGTGCGTGTGTGTGTGTGCGTGAGTTAGGGTGTGTGTGCGTGAGTTAGGGTGTGTGTGTGTGTGTGTGTGTGTGTGTGTGAGAGAGAGTTAGGGTGTGTGTGTGTGTGTGTGTGTGTGTGTGTGTGCGTGAGTTAGAGTGTGTGTGTTAGTGTGTGTGTGTGTGTGTGTGTTAGGGTGTGTGTGTGTGTGAGAGTTAGGGTGTGTGTGTGTGCGTGTGTGTGTGTGTGTGTTAGGGTGTGTGTGTGTGTGAGAGTTAGGGTGTGTGTGTGTGTGTGTGTGCATGAGTTAGAGTGTGTGTGCGTGAGTTAGTGTGTGTGTGTGTGTGTTTCTGGCCTCTTTGTGGTGTGTTGGTGTGGAAGTGATGCTTTCTGACACATGAACCTCCAGAGCCGGGTCATGTGAAACAGACCTGATCACAACCAATCAGATCACTGGCCTCACAAATCACAACCAATCAGATCACTGGCTCACAGACTCCGGCGACGCCACGGCGACTAGCGACCTAATTCAGCTCTTAAAGGGACAGTGCCTGTGTTTTTATTGGTTAAGAGGAAAAGACAACAAATTGAAAACTCAAACACACATACACACACACACAGGGTACTCCAGTGACCTTTAGCTATTTTCTCCTGAGAATTTTTGCCTTTGTGCTTTAAGCGTGTGTGTGTGTGTGTGTGTGTGTGTGTGTGTGTGTGTGTGTTAGGTGATGGAGGTTGACGTCCTCCTGCAGCTTTTTTCTTTCATCCCCTCATCCCTGTCTCTCTCACATCCCTCGCTTTTCCTCTCCTGTGGATCAGAATAACTCAGCACGCCTGACCAAATCTGCAAACACACACACACACACACACACACACACACACACACACACACACACACACACGCACTCTAAACTAATACCATCTGAGTGTGTTTCATGTTTTTGTCAGATCGGATGCAGGAAATCCTCAGCAGAAGCATCTGATCACAGCGACTCGTTTATTTTCAGAAACTACAAACAAATTCCGCGGAGTCTGAACTTTTTTGAATTGTGGAGTTTTTGTTTAGTTTGAACAGTTTAATATTTAAATTATATTCAAATAATATTCAAATCATTGCTATAAATGGTCTGTTGTTTTTCCTGATAAATTAAAGTAATTTATTGATTGTATTTTGTTTTGATTGGAGTTGTTTTTGTTTGTTTTAAATGTCATATGGCACTGATTTTCTTTGTTAAAGAATTTTCTACATTTCTAAAATGCCTGTAGATGAAACTTGCTCAGTTTACACAAGTCCTTTTTACTTGCATATTTTTCTGTTTATTATTATTTATTGTTTTTTTTACACTGATATCATTTGTTTTATCATTGTTATTTTCTGCTAATCATCAGGCTGAGATTTAAATTATCTTTAAGTTTTAAAACTAAAATGGGTCACTTTTTTCCTGATTAATATTCCAATACTAAAGAAAAGTTTACTTGTGAATAATTAATTAAAATATTTTAATACTGGTTTAATTTCAGTATGATTGAATTATACATAGTTATTTATTTGCATAAAAGAATATTTATTATTTTTCCTCATTTTTAGTATGCCTCACTGCAGGACAGTAATTGAACATGCAAAATTAATGCAGGTTGATAACCTGCGACATTTAATTCAACACATGACGCAAAACGATCTGAAATTCTTTAAATTAACTTTTAAAATGTAATTTCAATAAATAAATTATAAATAAAAAATAGAAGAAAAGAAAAATTCAGAATGTTGTCGATATGAACAAACTGTAAGTAGGTCATCGGGAGAGGGTGATGTCCGATGCTCTTAAGTGTGTGTGTGTGTGTGTGTGTGTGTTCGGTAGCTCTTTACTGCGTTTGGTTTCCATTTCCTCTGCTCCCGAGTGATAGATCTATTTCAGACTAATGTTCTCGCTGTCACACACACATACATGCATGTGCACTTCAAAACACACACACACACAGCCCATTAAGGATACACTTCGTCCTACAGAGCCTCAACATCATCAAGGTCAGAGATCCACCACGAAACATCTGCCACTGAGACAGAGTGTGTGTGTGTTCTTGTGTGTGTGTGTAAGTAAAGTGCGCCTGTAAATACTGTATTTCACAGAAACATTTTTCCTAGTGTCAATTTAAATCTTTTGAAAGTTAAACCTTTTTGTATAAATTACAAACAAATGATACATGATTAAATTCTAGACCAGGATTTGTGTTTGTGTGTGTGTGTTACTTTATCCTACTTTTCCTGTCTCCAGTGACCTTTAACCTCAGGATTAAAGTGATCTGGAGAAGAAGAGGCAGGAGCTGTGCATCAGAGATCCTTCAGCACTCGGATTAAATCTCTCTTTATGTTTCTGTTTTTATTTGTAACATGACTGTAATATAACACTGTTTATAGTCATTAAATAGAAATATTTTCAAATTAAAGAAATCTCAAAAATAAATTACTGTAACTATGAAGTTTTATGAAAATTAAAAATATTATTCTGATTTTTTAAGACACAAAATACAAACATTTTACAAAAAAAAAACCCTCCAGTGTTTTCAATAAACACAAAATTAATTTTTTTATAGTAAGCATGACACTTTAGAGAGAAATGATTTGCTCGGGTTTCCGTTGCAAATTTTCATCATTTTTTCCTCTATGATTAAAAAAATATCATATATGGTCAAAATATCAAATTCTAATTTTAAACAAATCCTTTTTAATTTTTTAAAATATTGAACAGGAAGCAGCACAAAGTTGTTTGAATCCAAACATCAGTTTTACTGTCACCTTGAAATTGTGAAAGATTCTGCATTTGAGTTCCTTATCATTTCTCTTTTTTTGTGTGTGAAATCGTATGAAGACCTGAAGAACTCAGGCATGCTGTGGGCGACGCCTCTTTGTGTTAAGTTTGATCATGTGTCTCTGCTCTTAGCCAATCAGAACACACGATAGTGAGCTGCCGAAAATACTCAAAGATAAAATTCTTGTTTTATTTCTGAAATTCTCTCCAGTGTAATGAGAGAATGAACTGAAAGGAAGTTGTGGGTCAAAGGTCACAACGTTGTAGCCAAGGAGTTCGGTGTGAATGAGATGTTTAACACTCCGGCATTGTGATTACGGACCTGCGTAACAAGCTAGGAATTAATTTTTGGATGTTAATTATATTTAAATATGTATAAAGATTCTTTTTTTGGGACAGATTCAATCTAAAAACCATAAAAGTTGTAAAAACACGTCAGAATTCTGTCTCTGAGTGAAGAACGATGTTTCACACATTTCACTGTACAGGATCATTAAAATATCGTCCACTGTGATCAACCGTTCAGCTCATGATTATTACTGATACTGTAACCACTGTTAGATTTCAGTTCACATAGTGTGTGTGTGTGTGTAACATTAAGGGGACATTTCTCAGGTCCCCAGAAAGAAAACTGTCTTTATTTGTTTGCAATTTTTACTCAAAATCTTCAGCTCACTGAATACGGATGAAAGGTCCTCACAAGGACTGTTATACAAGCAGTGTGTGTGTGTGTGTGTGTGTGTTCAGGTTAGCGTGTCAGTCTGTAGGGCAGATCATACACGTGATAAATGAGTTTGTTGAATTTCTCCTTGTACCACTTTTTCCTCTTGGAAATGTCCTACACACACACACACACACACACACAGAGGGCTTAAATGATTTTGTAACACTAATAAGAAATTTTGATATATTACACATACAATACCAGCAGTAATTACTGATACAATAATATGGTGTGTGTGTGTGTGTGTGTGTGTGTTACAATAATTGTGTTTCATCCTCTCTCTCTCTCTCTCTCTCTCTCTGGTAATTGGTGTTGAATAAACAGGGATGTATCTGAAGTAAGGCAATGATTACAGTTTGTGTGTGTGTGTGTGTGTGTGTGATTATTGTGTGGGATCGTGTTTGCTCAGAGGAAATTAAGCAGGCGCGGCCTCCCAATTCCTCCTGCAGCACTCTGAGGAAAATCACATCCAGACCTCAGTGTGTGTGTTTGTGCAAATACTGGTTTCAACGTGTGTATGTGTTTTAGAAAATAGAATAAAATTCTGGTCAGGATAATTCAATCCTCCACACATTTGCATTTTGAGTCAGAAAGTGTGTGTCTGGACTCTGTCTTAACCTTGAAATGTGTGTGTGTGTGTGTGTGTGTGTGTGGGGGGGGGTTAAAACACTTTATCAATGTGATAAAAGAACAAATAATATGATGAATGTATAACATCTCTATCCAGGTATTTCAGTATTTATAGAGTCAGTATTCAGGGCTCCCTCAGAACTCGGCATGTCGAATTCGATCGTGAAGTTTACTCATCTCAAACTTTATAACTAACATCCTAAAGTTCTGAATCAGGTTTTAGGTGTGAGTGCGTTTAAAACAAACCCTTCCACAAAGTCACAAAGAGGAGTTTATATAATCATAGAAAATATTTTGTTTCTCATTTTTATATTTTATAGGTTGATATAAATGTTCAGCTTCATTTCCTAATTTGTGTCATTTTTTTTCTAGAATTTAGCATTTGGAAGGACTTTACATTGTCAAATTCTACTACACACTACAACCTACATTTATTGTTATTAATATATGGAATTTAAAAATTCTAGATTTCTGTCACTAAAACAGTATCACAACTAGAATTTGTCTAAAACTGCTCTCTCCATGTAGAACTGAAACAACATACAGTTCTGTGTAAAAGTCTTCAGCAAACTATTATTTTATTACAAACTTTGTGATAGATTTTTATTTTATGACTTCTACATTATGGAGTCAGTACAAAAACTTTATTTTAGACTTCAAACTTTAGTTTTCCTGCACAAAATTAAACCTTACAGTAAAATGTTTGTATCTCAGTAAAAATTACAGAAGAGGAACTTTTCAGACTCAAATATAATGAAGGCTGTCGGGTTTCCTGCAGAATTAAGAAGTGAGTGTGAGAGTCAAAGTGTCCAGAAGAACTGATTCTGGTTCTGTAACATGTTCAGAAAAACTTACAGCTCATTTCCTTATAAAACCCCACACACTGTACCTGAGATTATTATTATTATTATTATTATTATTATTATTTTATTTTTTCGCCCGTAGTCAGCTGGGATAGGCTCCAGCTTGCCTGCGACCCTGTAGAAGGATAAAGCGGCTAGAGATAATGAGATGAGATGAGATTATTTTATTTATTTTTTTAAGCAAACATTTCTCATACCACATACTTTGTTTTATTTATTAGTCTTTTCAGCTCTTTATAGTGTTATTATTGATGTAGAAACATTTAATTTCATTATTTTTGAAGGTGTCTTTGCGCTACAGAATTTCTTTTCCATGTGACTCAGACTTCTGTACAGAACTGTACATCTTTATTTTTCTTGGGTTTTTCTCCCTGAGTGCCTTTACATTGTCAAACTCCAAAACAGGAACAGCTTGAGTTTTAAACCTGGAATGGAACTGAGTTAGGAATTCTGAAACCGGAATATCAACAGAATTATTAGAGCTTTCAGCTTGTAGAACAGGGAAACCTTTTACATTCTGGAAATCAGTCATGAACAGCTACGTCTAGAATTCTAAACATTGTTTATATTATATATATAAAATTCTGAAACTGGAGCAAATCTTAATTTAATTTAATTTTATTCCAGATTATTTCAGGACACTGCAATTGTAAATTCTTTGAAGTTTGGTATTACGATAACTTTATCATGACCAAATTGTGAAATCAGTTCTGCTTTATATCCAGTATAACTGTAGAGTTTGTAGAATTATATATCTTCATAACTGTAAATGTTTTACATTGGACATTTAATGTTTTAAAACTTGCCATTTTGTATTTAAAAAAACAAACAAACTACATCTTACCAGAAGTCTTGTCCATTGGGACGAATTCTGAGGTAGGACACGACGAAACAATGCACGAAGGAATGTATTAAAATAATAATGAAATGAAGTTATTGCAGTATTACAGCAGGAATAACAATAATAAATAATAATAAAATATGTAGCTTATAGAGTTTATCTGGAGGATAGTGTGTATAATATGATAGTATCTGTGGTGTGTGTGGTTTATGTCGTGGGTGTGATACTTTAAATCCGAGTGTAAAACACACACACACACACGTTTCTCTTTCAGTGTGTACAGTTGTATAATCAGATGATTGATTGGATTTTCTAGCCTCTGCACTCGAGGCTGAGTTTCCTCAGTTGAATAGTTGAGCGGTTGCATCGAGTGAACAGTTGTGTTAAACGTTCCAGATTGTTCCGAGACGTTCTGCATGCCGGCCGTAACTCTACACGCCGCGTGTGTGAGCCCTCGGCATGGTTCTCATTTATTTAGGAGGCTTTTGTTATGACAGCAATATCGGTTCTCCACTTTTCCCTGCGTGTGGGATGCGTGTGTGTGATGCGACACTTTCTCAAAAACGCTTCGACGTTTTTCACCAAACACTCACGCTCTGATGAACTCCGACGGAAAAAAGAGTTCACTTTTGCTCCAAAAAAATGTTTGTGAATGTCAGCCAACAGTGTGTGTGTGCATGTGTGTGTGTGTGTGTGTGTACTGTAGGGGATTCCAGAAAACTGTCTCTTTGCTTTTATATTCATCATTCCAAAATTTTCTAGACCTGAAACCATTTCCTATAATTCTTTACATTCTCGTTCTCTGGAACTTTTTTCATTCTGCAGTTTATTTTCTAGAATTCTATAGTTATGATCCTGGAAGACATTTTACATGAGTTCTCTAGAATGCTGCATCTGGATGAAATTTACATTCTTGGACATTGTTTGACAGCAGAACCGAAGATCAGGGTAGAATCGTGAAGCTGGAAAGACTTTTTTTTAAACGGTTTAAGAATTCTGGAAGTGGAAATTCTGAATCTAAATCAGCTTCACCTGGAATCCTAAAACTACTTTACTGTGTATTTTCTTTATCTTTATAATATTTTGGCATTTTGTTACGAGAACACTTTTAAGTTCAAGGAACTCGGTATCATTCTGGATTTTCTGGAACTTTAAGTAGCCACAAAAACAGCTTCATCAGGAATTCTGAAACTGCTTTATATTTAGAGAAATCTCACATTTCAACTATTAAAACCTTTAGTTTTGATTTTTTTTTTTTAATTGTTGGAAGAGGAGGTTGCTTGTGAGGCTTGTGCGTGTGTGTGTAAAACTCTACTGTGATGTAGTGCTCAAGTGCCTCCACTAGGTGGGGCTCTAACTGTAAATCTTCACACACCCTGAACTGCTC
>NC_083596.1:51779399-51786899 GCF_027579695.1 Neoarius graeffei
GCAACATGCAGCTATTGAGTGTGTGTGTGTGTGTGTAGTGAAAGGCACACTGATATGTGGTAACGACACTGAATTCACAGTGTTGGTGGATGTCTGGCTAGGACTTGTGTGTGTGTGTGTGTGTGTGTGTGTGTGTGTGTGTGTGTGTGTGTGTGTGGAGGATGTGTGTGTGTGTGTGTGCTGTATCTCCAGCTGAAAATAATCAAACAGTGCTTGTGTGTGTTCTATTTTGTGTGTGTGTGTTCATGGTTTAATGGATAATTGTATGTCTTCTAAATTGTGTGTGTGTGTGTATTCATTGTGTGTGTTTTGTATCCCATATGATTGTGTAATGTACGTTACACTCATTAATATGTGGTTTATTATATCTATGTCACCCCTCACACACACACACACACACACACACACACACACACACACACACACACACACACACACGTTCAAGCCAGACATCCACCAACACTGAATTCAGTGTCATTACCACATATCAGTGTGCCTTTCACTACACACACACACACACACTCACACACACACACACACACACACACACACACACACACACACACACACACACACACACACACTATCTGAGCTGATCATCATCACTCTCTCTGACAGCATGAAGCAAATGATCCTCCTTAAGCTTTTTCTTCCCGACCACATGGTGAGTCTCACAATAAACTGTGTGTGTGTGTGTGTGTGTGTGTGTGTGTGTGTGTGTGTGTGTGTGTGAAGTCACTCTGCCTGTCAATTATATATGAAATACCATCTTATTTTAACTACACTTGAAAGTGAAAAGGTTTTTTTTATTTTTCCCTCTCGCCTCTCTTCTTCTTTATTTCTTCTTTTAAATCCTCTCAGCTGTGATTTTGACTTTTCATCTCTCCGTCTGCTCTCTGTCTCTTTTCTCTTTCATTTCCTCTTCATTTTTCATCCAACATCATGTACCAGATTGCAGTCAAAAATTCTTTCTTTCTTTCTTTCTTTCTTTCTTTCTTTCTTTCTTTCTTTCTTTCTTTCTTTCTTTCTCTGTAGTGGTGTAAAGCTTGTATCTGGATCTGTTTATTGTTGTTTCTTTTTTCATATTCAGTGGGTGTGGTCTAAAAATGTTTTAAAAAAACCATGATTAGCGAGTTAGCTCTGTATAAATGTGTTGAACTCCTGAAGCAGACGTCCTGTATAACGCGTTCGATCTTTAACGTGACTGATTACGGAAGATAATGTGATTAAACAAGCAGTTTTTCAGGCTGCAGTTGATCACAGTATCGATCTGATCTCATGATGTTTTATCAGAAGTCATTCGCTTTTTGTGTGTTTCAGAACAGAAAGATCAGGAATGTTCACCGCACACACTGTCACACTTACAGACCTGCTGCGGCTCGAACCGCCGTCCTTTAATCAGCTGTTTAATCAACACGAAGATTCTCCTGTAATAATGATGGTTTAAGAAGTTACGGTGTGTGTGTGTGTGTGTGTGTGTGTGTGTGTGTGTGTGTGTGTGTGTGAGTGATATGGAGCTCAGTAAGGCAGTGTTTATGTTAAGTGAACACTGAATGAGTGTGGTGTTAGCTCTGTGATCAGGGTTGCCAGGTTGTATGTGTTATGTTCGTGTCTCCTGCGTCTCAGATCTCCTCAGCGCTGTTCACTGTTTTCACAAAAAGCCTGAGAGAAACATCACTTTGGGAAATTTTAAGTCCTTTTTGTGCATTTTTAGTTGTAATTGTGCTGGGGATTTTGCTGAAAACTGGCATCCCTGCCCTGAGCTGCTCTGTGAATGTCCCTGTGAGAGTCAAAACTTTCACCCTCAGTACACACACACACACACCACACACACACACTCTGAAACACTCTGTCTGTTCTTCATATCTGAGTTCCTGTTCATTTCGGACACATTCCCTCTTCAGTCTCACTCACAGATTCATATTCAGCTCTCTCTCTCTCTCTCTCTCTCTCTCTCTCTCTCTCTCTCAGTCTCACATACAATACAAAATGGAATCAGTGATGATTTCTTTTCTTCATTTCTAAAATTAATTAAAGATGTGTAATGTCCTCAGAATGTTAAAAGAATCTCCTCCCCTCCTGCTATTCTTTCCTTTTGCTTTTTTCTTATTTTATATTTTTGAAATTCCCAGACTAATTTGAATTCTTTCCTTCTTTTATTGCTTTTTCTTTCCTTCTTTTTTCTTACTCTTTGCTGGAAGAAAGTTATATATAGTCATATTTTTTCCCCATGTGTTATACCAGGCTACGCTATGCTATGCTATGCTATGCTGCACTAGCCTCAGGGCTATCAGTTTTGGTACATTAACTGAAACTAGCACTTCAGCTCAAGGCTACATGCAACACTACGCTAAGCTAACCATGTCATTACAAGGCCAGACAAGGCTAATGACTTCACACACACACTGCTACTTATGCTGACATCCCACTGGAACACACACACACACACACACACACACACACACACACACACACACACACACACAGTGTGATGGATACATTCACAGTCACAGATAAATATTCAGTGAAGTCATGGTTTTCCAAGGACTGTTAACCCTCAGAGACTCTACACACACACACACACACACACACACACACACACACACACACACACACACACACACACCGGTCCCTGAGTTCTCACTGTGGTATTAGTTATTATGTATAAATGTGTCTTAACAAAATATGCTGACATTATTGTATTTTAAACACACACACACACACACACACACACACACACACACAGGTGCTTTCAGGGAAATCTTCAGTCCCTGTGTTGTCATGGAAACCGCTGACAGGTACAGCACACACACACACACACACACACACACACACACACACACACACACACACACACACACACACACACCTGTCTTCTATTTTTATTCCCAGGCTCCAGCCTCCCCCAGGTACATCATCACCCACCTACCTACCTGCCTACACACACACACACACACACACACACACACACACACACACACACACACACACACACACACCTGTCCTCTATTTTTAGTCTTACTTCATTCTCACGGGTTTTTCCAGACCCTCATTAAGGAGTGTAAGATAAACCTGTGTGTGTGTGAGGGAGAGAGAAAGCGAGAGAGAGAGATCAACACAATGTCAGATGATATCGCCTGCTAATGAGCAGCAAATAGGAAAAACAAATCTTATTTAAATTATAAATAAAAGTAATGTTTAAAAATTATAATAATAGTAATTATTATTAAATGATATAAATAAAACAGTATACTGCCTAAAGTAATGTAAATTAAATAAGAATAAAATAAAAAAAATTGATAAAATTTTTAATATAGAAACATAATGGAAATTACTTTCACTCATTTAATGAAAGTGGAAATCTGTGAGCAAACCTGGCCTCATGTGCGATGTCACAGATTAGCTGAATAAATGCGAGCATGTAAATTACAGATACAGGATTTTTATGTAAATTATTGTACAAAAAATATAAACATCATTCATTAAAATATTCGGAAATATTAAATAATTATGCGTTATCTGTATTTATAATCAAAAGCACATTAAAGCTCATCAGTAGCTTAGAAGCATTAAAGTTATTATTATTAATATCTAGACACACACACTCACACACACACGTTGGTTTGTGAGGACCTTTCTTTGACTTGTGTATTAGTGTCATATACACAGCGCCTGAACCTACAACAGTTACCTTTAACTGTGACTTCAAAAAAATTGAACTAAATATCCCCGATCTTTCAGCTGATTAAAGCAGCACATCAGATAAATAAATACATTTTACGAGGACCACCCCGATGTCCTCACAGTTTGTTGCTGGACTTTAGCCTCAGTGAGGAGATTCCATTTCAGCTTCACACACAGCAGCGGCTGTGTTAATGAATAATCGCTCATGTATAATCACATACAGTGTTAAATTTCATCACTGAGTCTGTTTTTTTTTTTTAGCTTTTCCCCTGACAGAGGAGCAGAGAAAATTGGGTTCTCAATCACAAAGACAAAAATATCACAAAAATATTGTTTTGCAGTTACAGTAGGCTGTGTGTATCGTCTCACTTCACTCAGGGCGGAGATTCAGTCGCTTTTTAACCAGGTGTTTTTGCATAAGCTGCATAATTTTTCACACACTTTCTGATATTGTCCACACGTTACTGGCGGATTCCATACAGGGCACAGCAGAGAACTCAGACCATACTGAATGTCCATATTTGCATGATTTAAACAATAAACATGGAGACACTTGAGGAGGTTCGTATTTGGTGATCCTGCTTTGACACTTCTACACTGTTCATGTATTTATTTTATCTTCTGGACGTGTAGCGTTGATTTTTGAGGACACGCCCAACTGACACACCAAATGGACACAGGATATGCGAGGCAGCCATCATTTGTACGCAAACACATCGTTAAAAGCAGCCATATCTCCGCCCTGAAGATCAGTGTGATTGTCAGTGCTTTCTATTTTCATTCTGAAAAGTTTGTAGTGTGAGAGCTCCGAGGAGAGATTTCCATTTTCATGAGGTGGAGTTGACTGCTATGGCCAGTGTCCACTTTGGGACGATGACAACATGGCTAACTCTCAGACCAGTGTCCATACACACCGACATCACACAGTTTCAAAGAGGATACAAGCAACACACCAAAACTAGCCTTTTCTGCCAAGTTATAATTGTTTTCTATCTGTCATGAACATTAATTAGCTGATTTTAGCTGTTTAGAGATGCCAAAAAATCCAAAGTTAATCCATCGGACTGTAATTAATGGAAATGGAATATGGTACGGTGAAATATGAAATATAATACAGGAACATCGTGTCAATACAAAGTGACAGACTTAGCATTAGTGCTAACATAAATCTGCTACATTTCCTTACCTCATAGCTGTGACGGAATATTGTACGGTGGTTATTCAGGTCAGAGAGAGAGAGTGTGTGTGTGTTGAGGATTCTAATGTACTCCTGAAGTTTGATGTCCATGGCATTGATGAGGACAAAACGGAACCCTCTTCTCGTGACGAATGAGCTGATGAGGATGCCAGAGTTTATTCTGTAAAAATCTGCAGTGCACAGCGGAAAAACTTTTACTGTGAGTCTCTGGACTTCAGGGGTTTTGTGTGAAAAGGATCTGCAGATTGTCATGAATGCAGATTATTAATGGGCTTTAATAATACACTTGCAACCAGAAATTTACATACAGTTTAGAAAAAGACACACAAACGTTTTGTCTCCATGTCTGACAGTAAAACTGAGAAAACGTTTCCTGTTTTAGGTCAGTTAGGATCCTCTTTTTTTTTTTATTTGTAAAATGTCAGAATAATCAGAGAGAGAATTTTTCATGGAATTTTTAATTACTTTCATCAAAGTCAGAAGTTTACATTCCACATGATGATGTTTGGGCATTAGAAGCTTCTGATTGGCTAATTGACATCATTTGAGTTAATTGGAGGCACACCTGCACCTGTGGATGTATTTTAAGGCACACCTTCAGACACAAGGGACTTTATGCATGACGTAATGGGAAAATCAAAAGAAATCAACCAAGACATCAGGAAAAGAATTGTGGATCTTCACAAATCTGGTTCATCCTTGGGTCCAATTTCCAGATGCCTGAAGGTCCCACGTTCATCTGTTCAAACAATAATACGCAAGTCTAAACACCATGGGAGCACACAGTGATCACACCGCTCAGGAAGGAGACGGCTTCTGGGTCCCAGAGACGAACGTGCTTTGGTGTGAAGTGTGCAGTTGAACCCCAGAACAACAGTGAAAGACCTTGCTGGCTGAAACCGGTAAGAGAGTCTCATTATCCACAGTAAAGCGAGTTCTGTACCGACAGGAGCTGAAAGGCCACTCAGCGAGGAGAAAGCCACTGCTCCAAAACCACCATGAAAAAGCCAGGTTACAGTTTGCAGCTGCACGTGGGGACAAAGATCTTCATTTCTGGAGACATGTCCTGTGGACTGATGAAACAAAAATGGAACTGTTTGGTCATAATGATCATCGTTATGTTTGGAGGAGAAAGGGGGAAGCTTGCAAGCCTCAGAACACCATCTCAACTGTGAAGTATGGGCATGGCATCATGTTGTGGGGCTGCTTTGCTGCAGGAAGGACTGGTGCACTTCACAAAACAGACAGCGTCATGAGGAAAGAAAATTATGTAGATATATTGAAGTAACATCTCAAGACATCAGTCAAAAAGTTAAAGCTTAGGTGTGGATGGGTCTTCAAATGGGCAATGACCCCAAACATACCTTTAAATTATCTGCAAAGTGGCTTAAGGACAACAAAGTGAAGGTACTGGAGTGGCCCTCACAAAGCCCTGACCTCAATCCTGTCGAAAATTTGTGGGTGGCACTGAAAAGGCATGTGTGAGCAAGAAGGCCCACAAATTTGACTCCACTCCACCAGTTCTGTCAGCAGGAATGGACCAAAATTCCAGCAAGATATTGTGAGAAACCTGTGGAAGGCGACCCAAACTGCTTGATCCGAGTTAAACAGTTTATTGGCAATTCTACCAAATACTAACCAAGTGTATGTAAACTTCTGACTTTAATGAAAGTAATTAAAAATGATCTGAAAAATTCTCTCTCTGATTATTCTGACATTTTACAAATAAGAAAAAAGAGGATCCTAACTGACCTAAAACAGGAAACATTTCCTCAATTTTACTGTCAGACTTAGAGACAAAACGTTTTTGTGTCATTTTCTAAACCGTATGTAAACTTCTGGTTGCAACTATAAGTGTGCTTTATACACACACACACACACACACACACACACACACACACACCAGTGACGTGCGGTGAGGGGCGGCAGGTGAGGCAGGGCCTCACCGGTCATCATCCAGCCATCATGAGATGCAATGAATGTAAATAATGATAACAATAAAGATTTGTCCAATCATCTGTGCTATATATGCCATTTCTGTATGATTCAAATAATTTCAATCATTTTTGCGATCAAAATCGCCGTATTTGCCTATTTCCTATTCAATTGCAGTGAATATGCAGCGACGTGAGGCAGCACCAAGCCATGCCTCACGTCAGATTGCGCAATCCCTTGTTAACTGGGTTGAGCGCGTGCCTTTTGCTTACTCTGTGTATGCTACCAATGTAATGCTGTATTAAAATGTTTTTTATACGTTGTAGACATGTGTATAATATGTCCTCACTTTCCTTATAATATGTAATGTTTTCTACGCATGTGTATCACTTATTTAGTGTTAACAATTTGACATAAAGCCGCACTGAAAAGACATGAGGTGAGGCAGGCAGTAGCTCTGCCGCAGTGCAGAGGGCGTACGTGAGCTCAGTTATTCTTGTTTGGTGATTGCTTCTTCACTACGTCGTCACGGAAAGTTTAATTTGGACTGTTGTTGGCTTGTTCCGATTGACTGCAACAACTTAATGGAGGATGTAATAGCTCAACTGAAAGTTTTCTCAAAGTTGGACTTTCAAGGAAAACGGGACGTGATAAAGAATGGACGGCCGACACCGGAGCTAAAG
>NC_083596.1:51789399-51809399 GCF_027579695.1 Neoarius graeffei
ACACACCTTCTGTGCCACATGCTCCCACATGGCCAGTCTGGTTCCTGTGATGTGATTTGTTTCTCCACATGAACAGTGCGCATCGGCCCGAGCAAAACACTCACTGTAACTTTGCGATGCTAACTCACGGGGTATTATGCTAATTAGCTTTAATGCTAATGCAGTACTTAGCAGCACGTATGTGTCCTGGCATTAACATGAGACACACACACACACACACACACACACAGCTGTGATCTGGTAATGTTTTCAGCTCTAGGCTAAGTCATATACTGTATGATGATGATAATCAGAATAATATGTGCTGTTGGATTTTGCCTGATTGTGAGTCTTTGCTTGTTTTCCAACATCTCACTTGCGCCCTACTTCTGTGTGTGCGTGTGTGTGTGTGTGTGTGGAGTGCTGACTTGTCATTTCTTGAACAGTCCCAGAAGTTTAAGTCTAACCTACAAAACACACCAAAGAGTCTTTTGTCTTTCTCATCTGTGTGTGTGTGTGTGTGTGTGTGTGATTTATGTTCAGTCTCAGAGGTGTGTGTCAGTGAGAGCGCCCCTGTGGCATTCAGAGCTGTTTCTTTAAAAATGCTAATAACTTCATACTCACAGCATGTAAATGTGTAATGAATATTAATGAGTGTCTCATAAATATTCATGAGGGCGTGAGCCGATCGTGTCAGACATGGAGTGAACATTAGTTGTTGCACAAAAATGCTCAAGAATGTTACTTTATTCAACAAACAATATTACTCCAAGTTAAAAGTCATTTTATTACCAGCTTTAATGTTTTTATTTGATTTTATTTTTTAGTATTCACTTGCAGGAATATTTTACTGTTAATGATATTTAACTTCTGTTTAACTTTACATTTCTTACCTGTAAGGCAGGTAAACTTCAGTAGATTCCAGTGAGGCCGATTCCTCATGACTTCCTGCTCACAATAAAATTAAACTATTAAGCAATTAAAACAACCAGTGAGATGAGAAAGGTTTACATTAAAACTCAAAGATATTAAAATACATCGAAAAATAAAAGGAATGAATGAAAAATAATTAATAAAAAGCAAAGAATATTCTGACTGATTTAAAGAACAAACAAAAAAATTAATCTGGATTTTAAGAATGTGAAACAAAATAAAAAAAAAGCAAAACTTAAACTTACAAAATTATAACGATATAATTATATAATTAAACTTTCTGAGGAACTGTAATGAATTAATGGAGTTTCCACTGAGCAGATGTTCATTTTATACCTGTATACATTCATTACACTGCTCTGAGATCTGATTAATGCAGCTGTGATTAGTTAACACACATCACACATCACACACACACACCACACACACACACACACACACACACACACACACACACACACACACACACACACACACCACACACACACACACACATCACACACCACACACACACACACACACACACACACACACACACACACACACATCTCACACACACACCACACCACACACACACACACACACCACACACACACTCTTAGCTGTCCATCCTGTCCGATGATGACGCTTGCTCCAGGGGTTGGGGGGGGGGTTCAACGTTGTTGGCGTTGATGCCACCTCATGTGGCTATGGAGGCCAATCTTGGAGCCGCACACTCTTCCACAGATGGAGCAGGCATGCCCTGATGTTTGGGGGGTGGGATCTGCCTGCCGGTGTCGTTATGCACGTCTTGCGGTCCTCCTTTGGATGAAGGTGTCATTGATTTGTTCAGCTGCTTTGTTGCACATGGCTCTCCAGGCTGGTCTGTTGGATGCTAGTGCCTTGAGATGGCCAGGGTTGATGTTGCAGCGCTTCAAGAGTTCTTTTGTAAAGTCCTTGTATCGCCTCTTCTGGCCACCAGCAACCCGCTTGGAGTTGAGTAACTGTCCATACAGGACTTGGCGTGGGAGGCGATAGCCAGGCATGCGAATGGTGTGGCCAACCCAGCGTAAATGCCTGTTGGCCAGAGCTGCTTCCATACTGGTGGTGCCAGTCACAGTCAAAATGTCAGTGTGGGGGATGCGGTCTTCCCAAGACAGGTTGAGTATTTTTTGGAGGCTTCTGATGTGAAACATCTCCAGGCTATTTATGTGGCATCTATATGGGGTCCATGTTTCCACCCCATAGAGTAGGGTGGAGACAGACTGCATTGTAGACTGCCACTTTGGTGCTGATTTTTAAGTTGTTGTTGTCAAATACTCTTTTCCTAAGGCGCCCAAAGGCTGATGAGGCTTTGTTGATCCGGTAGTGTATTTATCTGTCAAGGGAGGAGTCTGCAGAGAGTATGGAACCCAGGTACGTGAAATGGTGAACAAGGCTGAGTGGACTGCCATTGATATGGAAGCCAACAGGTGAGGGGGGTTTAGTACAGAGTTGCGCCATGACCTCCGTCTTCTTGGTGTTTACTTGAAGACCGAAGGACTGATACAGCACTGAGATGGTGTCCAAGGCATGCTGCAAGGACTCTGGGCTGTGTGCCAGGACAGCACAGTCATCTGCATACTGGAGCTCATGGATGTGGCAGGTTGATGTTTTGGTATGAGCTTGGAGCCGTTGGATGTTAAACAGGTTACCATCAAGGCGGTATTCCAGGTCTATACCATTTTTGTGCTGCAGGGCACGGTGGAACAGTCATATGATTGCTGAGAGGAGGAGGTTGAATAGTACTGGTGCCAGGACACAGCCTTGCTTCACCCCAACATTGACCTTAAAGGGCTCAGACTGGAGTCCTCCCATAACAACTCTGGCTTGCATGCCATCATGTAGTTGTTGCAGGATGGAGAGGAATTTGGGTGGTACACCAAGTTTGCAGAATTGTTCCCAGAGCATGTCACGGTTTATGGTGTCAAAGGCTTTGCTGAGGTCGATGAAGGCGATGTAGAGGTCTTTGCGCTGCTCTCTACTTTTCTCAAGTAGCTGCCGTAGAGCAAAGATCATGTCGGTTGTGGATCTGGACTTCCGGAAGCCACACTGTGTTTCAGGGAGAGTACATTCTGAAATGTACTCCACCAGCCGGGAGAGCATAATCTTTGCTAGGACTTTGCCTGCTGTGGAGAGGAGTGATATTCCTCGACTGTTGCCACAGTCTGCTCTGTCCCCTTTCTGCTTATAGAGGACAATGATGTTGGCATCGTTCCAGTCCTGTGGTACTTTCTCAGACTGCCAGATTTGGATGATCAGGAGGTGTACACGGCGTGTGAGGAGATAGCCCCCATGTTTGAACACCTCCGCTGGGATACCATCAGGTCCTGGGCTTTTGTTGTTTTTTAGGCTCCTGATAGCCTTGCATGTTTCTGAGAAGTGTACTAGGATGTCTAGATGTTGCATCTGAGGCATAACTGGTAGTTTGTCAAGGATGTTCGGGTCTGCAGGGTTGGTGTGATTGAGAAGACTTTTAAAGTGTTCGCCCCAGCGCTCAAGAATCTCTTGGCAGTCCTTTAGGAGGCTGTCTCCAGCAGCAGATCGAACAGGAGTGAAGATTTGCTTCCTTGGTCCATAGAGAGCTTTGATGGCATCATAGAAGCCGTGTGTGTCATTGCAATCAGCAAGATGTTGAATTTCTTTTGCTTTCTCCAGCCACCAGGTGTCTTCCATGGCCCTTAGTGCCAGCTGTGTTTTGGCTCTAGCCTTGGTGTAATTGGCTTTTAGCATGGAGGATTGTGGGTTGGAGAGCAGGGCTTTATGGGCTTGCTGTTTTTCTTGCAGAGTCACGTGGATATGGGAAAAGGTATTGTCAAACCAGTCCTGATGCTGTTTGGCCTTGGTGCCAAGGGCTGTTGCTGCAGAGTGGATGGCTGCAGATAGAGCTGGCCAGTCTTTGGCATCAGCTTCCTCCGGGATATGAGCGAGGTTGCATGCAAGGTGGCGACGGAGATCATTAATCGTGTCTGGGTTGGAGAGAGCGGTGGTGTTCAATCTTCTGTTTGGGGCCATCTTAGGGCAGCAAGGTGGAATGACCAGGCGTAATTTGGATCTGACCATGCGGTGGTCAGTCCAGCACTCCGCGCCACGCATGGCTCTGGTGATCATCACGTCCTGTCTGTCCCTTTGGCGGATGATGATGTACCGTAATCCAAAAGGTGCCAGTGTTTAGATCTCGGATGTTGCCAGGTGGTTTTATGGTGTTTTTTCATCTGGAAGGTGGTGTTCGTGACAAGCAACTGGTGCTCTGCACAGAAGGATAGTAAATGGTGCCCGTTGTTGTTCATTTTTCCTACTCCATGCTGACCAATAATCTTCTTTCTGATGAGATGTTCGGTGCCCACTCTTGCATTAAAGTCACCCATAAGGAGGAGTTTGTCAGCGGCTGGGATTTTCTGGATGACTGCATCAAGACAACTGTAGAAATCTTCTTTTATGTTGTTATCTGCATCCAGGGTTGGCGCATAAGCACTGATGAGTGTGATAAAGCGCTTCTTGGCAAGAGGAATGCGCCATGTCATGAGGCGCTCACTGATGCCTACAGGAGATTCCGGGATTTGCTGAAGTAGTTTGGTTTTCACAGCAAAACCCACACCGTGGATGCGACACACACCTTCAGGAACCCCTTTCCAGAAGAAGGTGTAGCCTGCACCCACCTCCGTCAGGGAATCCTCACCACGTAGCCTGGTCTCACTGAGTGCTGCAATGTCGATGTTATATCTTGCAAGCTCAAGGGCTACAAGAGCTGTCCTTCGGCAAGGCCTGTTGGATGGTTCAGGTATGTCCAGAAGGGTGCGAACATTCCAGGTAGCAATGTGTAGATGTATATTCTTTCTGGTTTTTCGGCCGCAGTAAGGGATGCTCTGATAACTGCGGCTAGCCATCCAGAGTTTGGGGGAGCAGACAATTTTTAGACCACCTTTTCCAGGTCCTTCCCCATCAGGGGTGAGCAGTGTGGAGCTGCTCAGATGCAGTGAAAGCTGCCGAGGTGATGCGCTGCCTCATCCCGCAACACAACCATCACTCCACTGCCGCCTGTGTGCATGGTTTGGCTAGGCACTCCCAGCCACATCCTTGGCCTGTGCCTGCCGCCATTCCACATCACCACAGGACTTTCTTGTTGTGTAGGGGAGGGGACGGGGTGGGTGGGCGGGTGGAGCAAGGAGCTTGCGCGAGGAAAAAGTTTAGGGTGAGGGTGTGGGTGCGCAATCCTCACTCCCACCGTTCTTCGCTCTAGCAGAGTAATTTCCAGTGGCATGAGAGATTCATGACGACCTTCAATCTGTTTTGAGCTGCAGGGGACTGCCAGTAGTCCGGTCTGTTGGGCTCCGCCTATTGCCGGTCCCCATCTGCAGATTTGTGTTCAGGGTTTACTTCCCTAGCCATCACACCTTCCAGGGTTTACCCACGTGACAGTGGGGCAGTGGTTGGCACAAACACCTCTAGGGACCACTGCAGCTCCGAGATCTCTCACCAATTCAGCCTGGGGCCGCAAGGCCCCAGTTTCCGTGGGCTGCCACTAGGAGGCATAGTGAGAGTCTTGGTAAGGGGGAGGCTATGTACTGACCACAGAGGACTTACTAACTGCTTCCTGGACCCCATCGGGGCGGTCAGTGGCAGAGGCTTAAGGAGGGGAATTGCAGGCATCCCTACATGCAACGGCTCGCTTAGCAAACTGCACTAGACGCATCACCACACCCTGCTGATAACTGTGATTAGTTAACACACACACACACACACATCACACACACACACATCACACACACCACACACACACACACATCACACACCACACACCACACACACACATATATCACACATACACACATACCGTATCACACACACACACACACACACACATATATATCACACATACCGTATCACACAAACACACACACACACACACACACACACACACACACACACACACACACTGTCTTAACTCAGGAAATCAGGCTGTGTAATTAGATGTTTGAGTTTCACGCCTGCAGAGTTCAATATAAAAATCTTTATTTTCTTATTTACCACCAACAGTAGACCACACACACACACACACACACACACACACACACACACACACACGTGTGTATACTGTGAGAGACTGTACTTGTGTGTGTGTGTGTTTTGTTCTGGTTGTCCATTTCCCCATCCCACAGTAACACAGGAGGATGTTTAAACACGTGTTGGGTGTGTGTGTGTGTGTGTGTGTGTGTGTGTGTGTGTGTGAGACAGAAAGAGAGAGACAGGAAGTGCTCACTCTGGACAACTTCCTGCTGTGCTAAAAGCAACTTTGACAAAACCGTCCAAACATTTATTGGCGTTAAGACAAACACACAACGGTGTATTTACACAGCGCTGATGTTTCACTGGGCGACGGAAAAAACAATTATTGTTGGAGCAGCTGCTACACACACACACACACACACACACACACATACCACACACACCACACACACACACACACAGGCCAAACTGACAAAAAGTTTTGATCATGTCATGTGATTAAATGAATAAAATTAATCTGAATAAATTGAATGTGATTTATTTAGATTTTTTTTTGTGTTTGGTAAACAGCTGGATTCTGATTGGATCAGAGCTTGAGTGTTTGGTAAACTGCTGGATTCTGACTGGTTTAGAGCTTGAGTGTTTGGTAAACAGCTGGATTCTGACTGGTTTAGATTTAGAGTGTTTGGTAAACAGCTGGATTCTGATTGATTTAGAGCTCGAGTGTTTGGTAAACAGCTGTATTCTGACTTGTTTAGAGTAGGAGTGTTTGGTAAACAGCTGGATTCTGATTGGATTGGAGCTCGAGTGTTTGGTAAACAGCTGGATTCTGATTGGATTGGAGCTCGAGTGTTTGGTAAACAGCTGGATTCTTACTGGTTTAGAGCAAGAGTGTTTGGTAAACAGCTGGATTCTGATAGGATTAGAGCTCGAGTGTTTGGTAAACAGCTGGATTCTTACTGGTTTAGAGCAAGAGTGTTTGGTAAACAGCTGGATTCCGGTTTCTTTTAGATTTCAAATGTTTGGTAAACAGCTGGATTCTGATTGGACTGGAGCTCGAGTGTTTGGTAAACAGCTGGATTCTTACGGGTTTAGAGCTAGAGTGTTTGGTAAACAGCTGGATTCTGATTGGTTTAGATTTCAAATGTTTGGTAAACAGCTGGATTCTGACTGGTTTAGATTTAGAGTGTTTGGTAAACAGCTGGATTCTGATTGATTTAGATTTCGAGTGTTTGGTAAACAGCTGGATTCTGATTGGATTAGGGCTCAAGTGTTTGGTAAACAGCTGGATTCTGATTGGTTTAGATTTCAAATGTTTGGTAAACAGCTGGATTCTGATTGGACTGGAGCTCGAGTGTTTGGTAAACAGCTGGATTCTTACTGGTTTAGAGCTAGAGTGTTTGGTAAACAGCTGGATTCTGATTGGTTTAGATTTCAAATGTTTGGTAAACAGCTGGATTCTGATTGGACTGGAGCTCGAGTGTTTGGTAAACAGCTGGATTCTTACTGGTTTAGAGCAAGAGTGTTTGGTAAACAGCTGGATTCTGATAGGATTAGAGCTTGAGTGTCTGGTAAACAGCTGGATTCTGACTGGTTTAGATTTAGAGTGTTTGGTAAACAGCTGGATTCTGATTGGTTTTGATATGTGTATGATGAACCATTCTGTGAACAATTCAGAATGATCTGAGTGAATAAATTCTTGTTGTTGTGCAGAAAAACACCATCTGGAGCTCAATATGAACACGCGTGTGTAAAATCTGTAAGACGTGTGTGTGTGTGTGTGTGTGTTTGTTTCAGGCTGCATGCTGCTCTGAGTTTACTGTGTCTGAGCTGAGAGGAAAGTCATGCGTCCCGTCTCACCCTCATGAAAGACGAGTCAACGTCTCAGAGACAGAGCGATGGTGTCTGTGTGTGTGTGTATAAGGTCGTGAAGGTCATAAATATCACATGACCTTTGAAAGGCGAGTGTTTTATCGATGACATCAGCAGTGAGCGGTTTTTCACAGCGAGAGCAGATTTAAAGCGAACATATAAAAGACAAAATGTGTTTTCCGCTCATCTGTTCATCCATCGCCTCGTCACTTCTTCCAAAAAGTTCCAGATTCCTGACAGTGAGTCAGGTCTCACACACACACACACACACACACACACACACAATGTAAAGTAATGCAGTGTCTATACCTTTGTTCTTTTATATTATTTTTATTATTATTATTACAACCCCGATTCCAAAAAAGTTGGGACAAAGTACAAATTGTAAATAAAAATGGAATGCAATAATTTACAAATCTCAAAAACGGATATTGTATTCACAATAGAACATAGGCAACATATCAAATGTCGAAAGTGAGATATTTTGAAATTTCATGCCAAATATTGGCTCATTTGAAATTTCATGACAGCAACACATCTCAAAAAAGTTGGGACAGGGGCAATAAGAGGCTGGAAAAGTTAAAGGTACAAAAAAGGAACAGCTGGAGGACCAAATTGCAACTCATTAGGTCAATTGGCAATAGGTCATTAACATGACTGGGTATAAAAAGAGCATCTTGGAGTGGCAGCGGCTCTCAGAAGTAAAGATGGGAAGAGGATCACCAATCCCCCTAATTCTGTGCCGACAAATAGTGGAGCAATATCAGAAAGGAGTTCGACAGTGTAAAATTGCAAAGAGTTTGAACATATCATCATCTACAGTGCATAATATCATCAAAAGATTCAGAGAATCCGGAAGAATCTCTGTGCGTAAGGGTCAAGGCTGGAAAACCATACTGGGTGCCCGTGATCTTCGGGCCCTTAGACGGCACTGCATCACATACAGGCATGCTTCTGTATTGGAAATCACAAAATGGGCTCAGGAATATTTCCAGAGAACATTATCTGTGAACACAATTCACCGTGCCATCCGCCGTTGCCAGCTAAAACTCTATCGTTCAAAGAAGAAGCCGCATCTAAACATGATCCAGAAGCGCAGACGTCTTCTCTGGGCCAAGGCTCATTTAAAATGGACTGTGGCAAAGTGGAAAACTGTTCTGTGGTCAGACGAATCAAAATTTGAAGTTCTTTATGGAAATCAGGGACGCCGTGTCATTCGGACTAAAGAGGAGAAGGACGACCCGAGTTGTTATCAGCGCTCAGTTCAGAAGCCTGCATCTCTGATGGTATGGGGTTGCATTAGTGCGTGTGGCATGGGCAGCTTACACATCTGGAAAGACACCATCAATACTGAAAGGTATATCCAGGTTCTAGAGCAACATATGCTCCCATCCAGACGACGTCTCTTTCAGGGAAGACCTTGCATTTTCCAACATGACAATGCCAAACCACATACTGCATCAATTACAGCATCATGGCTGTGTAGAAGAAGGGTCCGGGTACTGAACTGGCCAGTCTGCAGTCCAGATCTTTCACCCATAGAAAACATTTGGCGCATCATAAAACGGAAGATACGACAAAAAAGACCTAAGACAGTTGAGCAACTAGAATCCTACATTAGACAAGAATGGGTTAACATTCCTATCCCTAAACTTGAGCAACTTGTCTCCTCAGTCCCCAGACATTTACAGACTGTTGTAAAGAGAAAAGGGGATGTCTCACAGTGGGAAACATGGCCTTGTCCCAACTTTTTTGAGATGTGGTGTTGTCATGAAATTTAAAATCACCTAATTTTTCTCTTTAAATGATACATTTTCTCAGTTTAAACATTTGATATGTCATCTATGTTCTATTCTGAATAAAATGTGGAATTTTGAAACTTCCACATCATTGCATTCCGTTTTTATTTACAATTTGTACTTTGTCCCAACTTTTTTGGAATCGGGGTTGTATTATTATTATTATTATTATTCTCATCTCATCTCATTATCTCTAGCCGCTTTATCCTTCTACAGGGTCGCAGGCAAGCTGGAGCCTATCCCAGCTGACTACGGGCGAAAGGCGGGGTTCACCCTGGACAAGTCGCCAGGTCATCACAGGGCTGACACATAGACACAGACAACCATTCACACTCACATTCACACCTACGCTCAATTTAGAGTCACCAGTTAACCTAACCTGCATGTCTTTGGACTGTGGGGGAAACCGGAGCACCCGGAGGAAACCCACGCGGACACGGGGAGAACATGCAAATTCCACACAGAAAGGCCCTCGCCGGCCCCGGGGCTCGAACCCAGGACCTTCTTGCTGTGAGGCGACTTTATTATTATTATTATTATTATTATTATTATTATTATTATTATTATTATTCACTCAAAGCTTCACTGGAAGTGATTTTTGAGTTTTGAATAAGAACAAATTCTGTTTCTTCTTTTTTCTCTTGTTTTTCTGATTTTTTAAAATAATTTACTCTGTGCTTTGAGTTTTCTTTTTTCTGATATTATTTCCAACAATTTTTCTTTTTGCATTTCATTCTTTCTTTTTTTCTTGTTTCCCATTTTCTCAAATTTTGTTCTTTGTTTCTTTCCTATTTTAAATATTCATGTTGTTTTATTTGCTTTAATTGTTTCAAATTATTTCCTGTTCTTTATTCCTTTCCCCCTTTCTTTCATATTCTTATATTATTTTGTCTTTATAAAACATTTTACTTCCTTTTTGTTTGATCTTTTTTATTTCTCTTTTTTGTTCTTTCTCAATTTCTTTCATGGCCTTTTTTAACTTTCTCTTGTTCTCTCGCTCTCAATTTTTCTTTCTTTTTCTTTGCCTCTGACTCTCTCCTTCGTTCTTTCTTCACTGTGACTTCAATCATGAACATCAATGCTGTAATACAGAGTCTGAGCCAAAGAAAGACAAGGAGAGACAAAGTGAGAGAAAATGAAAAACAGAAAGAGGAGAATGAAAGACAAGGCGCATTTATTTATAACAATTCACAATGTTTTGCAAAAAATAATTAATTTAACAGGACGGGATGGGGGACAGAGAGAGAGAGAGAGAGAAACAGAGAGAGAGAGAGAGAGAGAGAGAGAGAGAGAGAGTGAGAGCTGAAGTGTAAAAACTTTTGACCCTGGCAGTGTAATTAACTTTTCTATAAACACACAATAATTAATGATAATATCTACACACACACACACACATACAGTTAAACATTAATTTAATTTAGGCTCCATATTTTACTGTGTGTGTGTGTGTGTGTGTGTGTGTGTGTGTGTGTGTGTGTGTGTGTGTGTGTGTGTGTGCGAGAGATGTGAAGTAAATGTAATGAAAAACAATAAATCTTTGACACATTTCTGTTTCCAGATTGTGATCTAACACTGTGTGTGTGTGTGTGTGTGTGTGTGTGTGTGTGTGTTTCTCAGATGTTGTGTAAATGTTCATTTAATCACATTTGTCTGCTCGGTGTTTGAAGTGTGTGGAGTTTATTTTATGTTAAATTAAATTCACTCTTTGTTTCAGTGTGGTGGGAGTTGAGTGTGTTCCGGTTGTATTAGTGTGTGTGTGTGTGTGTGTGTGTATCTGAGCGTGTCCGTCTCTCAGGAGGACGTTTGATTGGACGGTAGGGACGGTGATTCAGGTGGAGCCATAATGTCTCCGCTCTGTTTTTAATTTGGCCGTGGACGGGGGGAATCCCGAGTCCTGCTCCACACACCGCCTTCTCGGCTCCACACACCGTTTATACATTACACGTATTTCTTTTTAAAATAAAACTCACATCATTAGTGCAGAAATTCATCAAACATTTACACGCCACGCCTTAACTTTACACTGTGTCCAGGTTTACATGCTCGAGTAACATATTTTGCTAAATTCTCATTTATTCTCCATTCAGAGACAGATCTCTTTATTCGCACTTTCATTATGAAACTGATTAAGGGGCGGAGCTGCAGATGAGCTCAGTTTGTGATGTCATAAATTGACCCAATGACATGAACCTCTCAGCAGCCGAAAGGACAGAGAGCTGTGCAACCTGCATGCCGAGCTCGCGAGTTAGCTCACCTTATTGATATTAATACACTGTCAGAGGAGGCAGGACAACAAGATCCTAATTTGCGTATTGATGAATATTCATCAGTTATCTCTATAATCCTGTAACTTAAAGCTCCTCGTTTTACATCTGCGAAAGGAAATTCAGCCGAATATTAACCACATCTGAAACCGACTGATGTTTTGCCAAATTTCAATTTAGACCAGTTGTGACCTTCATGGTTACAACATTCTGGAATTCTCTGGAATGTTCTGCAGCGTTCTGGAATTCTAGCGGAACGTTCCGGAATACTGAACTCTAATTACAGGAATCCCAAGCTCTTGTTTCATTTTCTTTGACAGCAGCAATAAATCAGCTTCCTTTCTAACGAGCTGTTAAGGAAAAAAACAACAACAGGATTAGATCTAAATCACACACACACGGAAATGTGTGTGAAACAGCTGAACACTTCCACTTCTCTCCTTCCAGTTTCAGTGCCCCGACTTTACACGGCCTGCATTTTCTTGTTTTATACTTTTCCTTTTTTTTTAAATCCTTAAACTCCAGAACCGGTCCGGCGTGTGGTTTCACTGCGTCAGCGTTGGACTCTCATGGGTTTCAGGGTTTAACCGAGATCACATGACCACTCATGGTGTTTACTTTTCAGCTTAGTTTGTACTTGTTTTTATGCAAAGCTGCTGATCTTGTTGCTAGAAATAATTTCTCACCGACACACACCAGATTAACACACACACACACACACACACACACACACACACACACACACACACACACACACACACACACTTTATAAACTTTAGAACTCATTCAGACGGAATAACTGATTTCACGCAGATCAGACGTGGAGTTTATGAAGGAAATGTAGTGTTAGCGTTAGCATTAGTGTTAACGTTATTAGCACTCATGCACAGGAATGTTAGCATGAGTCACATCAGCTCAGCTGTCACGGCGGATCCCATTCCAATTTAAAAAAATATTATTGATATATTTATATTTGGAAAATTGTGTTTTATGCATTAAAATAAAAATTTCTGATGCTTCAAAATCGACCCAAACATAAAATTAATATCATTTGGACTGGATCTTACTTACAGGTTTTTTTCCCCCATTTCTTTTCCATTTTTAAATGCTATATTTTCATTTTTATTTTTTCCTTAATCCAATTCTCTTTTTTCTTTTATTTTGTTTCTTTTTTTTAAGTTACCACAATTAAAAGCTTAAACTCCTGGATCAGAAATTTCTCCTCAACAATTCTCCTTTATTCACATTTTTGAAAAGAAAAAAGACGATATGTTCATCATCCTCTCTAACAATAGAACCGAAAGAAGATAAATAACAACTTAAATTCAGTCATGAAATAAAATGCAAAAAATTGGGAATTTTTTTTTTTTTTTCATATAAGAATTTTCCAGACCTTTTTGCACAGGCTCCAGGTTACGGAACATTCTGGAACATTCTGTCTGATTTCTTTGATCAACGTAAAGATTTTTTCTCGTGTTCAGTTCGCATAACTTTTAATAATCATTTATTGAGGACATCTGTAATTTTTTGTTTTTTGGTGCCTCAGTAATCGCCGCCGTCAGCGTCTTGCTCCCTTCTAAGTGCCCTACACAAGCTTCACTTAAAAAATATACAAGCTGTTTTACGTCCCTTTTCTCCCCTCTTTGAGAACATGTGTTAGGACGCTTACGGATGGTGTTCCAGTAAATCTCCAACCTCAAATCTCTGGATGGAGGGATGGTGGATAGAGAGCGAGAGAGAGAGAGAGAGAGAGAGAGAGATGTAGTTATCTGAATGATCATGTGTTTGGCTCACACTTTCACACTCCCTCCATTCTCTCTCTCTCTCTCTCTCTCTCTCTCTCTTCAAAATACTTCTCACACTCTTTCCACATTCTTGTCTTTGTCCTCATTTCCTCTCTCTCTCTCTCTCTCTTTCTCTCTCTCTCTCTCTCTGGCTGCTGTGTAAGAGGCTCTGAAATTGCTTTTAAAGCTCACAGTATATCCCCGAGTTGCTGCCTATAGAGAGAGCAATCACACAGTTATGGCCAGATGTTGCCTCCATGTCTCTCTCTCTCTCTCTCTCTCTCTCTCTCTCTCTCTCTCTCTCACACACACACACACACACACACACACACACACACACACACACACACATACGTGTCAAGAGAAGAATCTGGAAACTCAGCATGTAGGCACATTAAGTTTTCCAAGCACAATACTGCTCACTTGCGCTCCGTTTTGTTTCTCCGATGGTCCCTAAAAGGCCGGCGGGATATTCGGGGCGTGATGGATCCATTCCGGAACGTTCCACATCATTCTGGAACACCGCAGAACATTCTGGAACCCACAGAGGTCAGAACAAGTTCAGAATCTCTTTCGACAATAAGAAGCAGATGCAAAAGAAACACGAGGCACGTCTTCGATATAACTTTTAACATCGTGGTTTTTTTTAAGTTTAATCTACAGGTCCCTAGATTCCTTGTTTCATTCTTTCCTTGTTTCTCACATCTCAGGTTAAGAAGTCCCTCATTTCTTAGTTACCTTATTTCTCATCTCAGCTCCAGGTGTTCCTCTGGATTCCTTCCTTCCTCGTGTCTGATGTCCCCAGATTCCTTGTCTCTCTTATCTCTAGTCCACGTCCCAGATGTTCCCTAGTTTTCTTCTTTCCTAGATTCTAATGTCCTCAGTTTACACTTCCTTAGTTTCTTAATCCAATTGTTTCTAGTCTTCGTGTTCCCTCAATTAATCATTTCATAGTTTCTCCTGTCCCTAGATTCTCAGTGTCATTGCTTCTACTCTAGATTCCAGATGTTCTCTCTTTCATTATTTCCTATGTTCAAATGTCTCAAGTTTACAGGTCCCTCATTTCCAAGTTCCATTTTTTTCTTGTCCAGGAACTAAATTTTCCCTACTTTCATTCTTTTCTAGATTGTAGTGTCTCTGGTTTTCAGGTCCCTAGTTTTCTAGTTTCATACTTTTCCTCAGTTTTAGTGACCCTCTTTCACAGGACCCTAGTTTTATAGTTCCAACTTATCTCACCCAAGTTCCAGATGCTCCCTTGTTTCATTCTTTCCTCAGTTTTAATGTCCCTGATCCACTGGCCCCTACTTTGCTTGTTCTGTTGTTTTTTGTCTTATGTTCCCTGTGTTCCTGAGTTTCACTCTTTTTTAGTTTCTCCTGTCTCTGGTTTGCAGATCCTTAGTTTTCTAGTTCCATTGTTTCTGGTTCATTCCTTCCTCGTTTGCAGAGTTTCTAGATTGCTAGTCTTCTTGTTTTAAGTCTAGATTTCAGATTCTTTCCGACTTTCTGGTGTCTCTGGTTTACAGATCCCAGTGTTTCTCAGTTCCATTGTTTCTGGTCTGGGTTCCATTTGTTCTCTAGTTTCATTCACTCCTAGTTTGTTTCAAGCCGAATTCCACATGTTCTCAAGATTCATTTTTTATAGTCTCCAGTGCCTATGGTTTACAGGTCCCTTGTTTCCTAGTTCCATTTTTTCTAGTTGAAAGTCCAGGTGTTCTACAGGTTGTAGTTCCACACGTCCTTCATAGTTTCTATTGTCTCTGGTTTTAAAGGTCCCCACCTTCTTAGTTCACTTATTCCTGCTCTCGTTCCTACATACTCCCTTGTTTTTACTTCCCATGTTTCTAGTCCAGGGTTCATGTGCTCCCTAATTTCATTCTTTTCTAGTTTTTCGTGTCTCTGGTTTACAGCTCCCTCATTTCCTTCTTCCAGTTTTGTAATGCATGGAGTTTCCAAGTCTTCTCGAGTTAAATGTTCCTCCAGGTTTCAGAGTCCCTACATTACTGTTAAAGGACCAACAAGATGGTGGGATTGATAACTGCTCGGGCTTTTCCTGTTCTTACACAGCTGATGAACTCAAGTGATCTTGGATTCACTTATCAGTGACTCGACACTCGACACACACTAATGAGACTCCAGAGCTTTCAACTTGGACATCTTTACTGCACATTCCATCTTCTGCCAGTGTAAATACTCTCCAGGAAAACTTATTCCTCCAGCGTTAAATAACACGACCGCGAATCATTAACGCAGCAGGTTGTATTAATATTGAGGAAAATGTCTGCATGACGTTTGTTTACATTATATATCCTTCACAAAGCATCATGGGATACGTTGCCCTGATTCAGTGACATTATCTTATTATGTTAAGCCATATTACTTTTTACATTATGTCATAAAAGTCTCCTTTTCCACACGGTTATTTTACAGTTTATTGTCTGCATGTCATTACACCAGTTGATGGTGCAAGAGAACCGGAGCACTTTGTAGATTTAATATCGCATCTCCACAGCGCTGGAGTCCAGCTGAGACCCAGTTCAGTGTTGAGTCCAAACAGGAACAGGAACAGGGGGAACAACTCATGTCCAAATACCTACAGCACAGTGCCTTAAGGAAGTGAACAAAGGGGAAGGGCTTTTTTTTTTTTACATGATGCTAAAACAGCATCTATAAGACTCCATTACTTGTTAGCAACATTAACATCGTAGCTCCAGTGCAAAATGGAAGAAGTCCAGAAGAACTGATTTTGGAGGAACATTGTGAGGAACCAAAACGCAACAAATGGATCATTAAAAAAAAAAAAAAAAAAAAAAATATATATATATATATATATATATATATATATATATATATATATATATATATATATATATATATATAAATACGGCACTTCTTACACACACACACACACACACACACACAGAGTGCATCCTGTTTATATCTGTGCTTCAGGGTTTTAAACTGTGTGTGTGTGTGTGTGTGTGTGTGTGTGTGTGTGTGTGTGTGTGTGTGTGTGTGTAAGAGGAAGCAGACACCAAATTGTCCAGTGCATAAATATTTATAATAAGAAAGAATTCATGCACACACACACACACACACACACACACACACACACACACACACACACACAGACACTCTGAGCATGTTTAATAAGACGAGGAATAAAAAACATTTTTTCTGTGTTTAGTCTCTTTACAGATCTCCAGCTGAACCATCGCTTTAGTTCTAAATAAACGTCAGTGAGTTATTTGAAGCCGCAGGGTGTTTAATCTCCTCTCAGTGTACACACACTCAGGGCAGATCGTATCAGTGGGCTAGCAGGGCTAAACCCCACCCAAAGGTAAAAGAAAAATCAATATAAGGTTTCAAATTTTGTGCATCAACATCACCTTATCTGGATTTAACAAACGTTTTAAAGAAGATTATTTGTGACTTTTTTTAAACCGAGTGTAACAGCATCACTCAGTTGTACAAAACACACGCAGAGTGACACGAAGCGAGGCTGTGAGCTAACTGGGCTAACTGGGCTAACTGTAACCAGCACAGTGCTGTCAGTTCACACAGCCAATGAGTGACAACTGTGTCACGTGACTACACAGCAGGACACGCCCCCTAGTTTTGAGCTCTGTTGGGTGAATATATTCCAGCCCATTGTGGTGATGTTTCTGTAATGCGTCCCCAGTGGGCGTGTCACAGATTCAGCCGCAGGTGTACTGAACATGAACGGAGTGGATGATTTACTCTGTCAGTATTTTCCCATGAAACTGAAAATTAATAAACTGAGCACACCTTGTTTAATCAAAGTACAAATTACACAAAAGGACAGATGATGAAACTGTACGTTTAGTGGGTTTTTTTGGTTTGAACAAAATCTTTTCTGTGTAATGCATTAAGGAGCAAATGATGTGGAATGATATCTGAGTGATTTATGCACTGTTATTCACCGCACCCCAAAATATCGACCACCAGCCCCACTGCATGTTTCCGCTTCTGAAAATACTGAAATTCTGATCAATCTATGACAATAACTGCAGCGTTACTCATGAACCTCTGCCCCTGTATCCAAGAAACAGACTTTAAAGAATAAACCTGTATAAACTCTGACAAACATTCACAAAAATTCAACATAAAATGTGCTGGGTTTTCATTTAAAGATAAAATACGATTAATATATAAAAATAATTCTATATTTGAGAACTGAGTTCCACACAAAGTTTTATCAAGGGTTTTAATGACAAAATTAAAGTCTACAATAATAATAATAATAATAATAATAATAATAATAATAATAGGAAGTATTTTTAGAAATATTTTAATACAAATGAATCTGTGTGCTGTAATTTATTCTCTCTCTCTCTCTCTCTCTCTCTCTCTCTCTCTCTTTCTCCCCAGCAAACACACAATGTACATACGATGTAGTGGGTTAGGTTATGGTTTGGTAATGTCAGGGAAATACGTTGTTGTTACGTAGTAGGCATGTCCTAATACAACGTCATGCGTAACAACAATGTAGTGGTAATACCTAACGACAACGTAGTGGTAATACCTAACGACAACGTAGTGGTAATACCTAACGAAAACGTAGTGGTAATACCTAACGACAACGTAGTGGTAATACCTAACGACAACGTAGTGGTAATACCTAAGGACAACGTAGTGGTAATACCTAACGACAATGTAGTGGTAATACCTAATGACAACGTAGTGGTAATACCTAACGGCAACGTAGTGGTAATACCTAATGACAACGTAGTGGTAATACCTAACGACAACGTAGTGGTAATACCTAATGACAACGTAGTGGTAATACCTAACAACAACATAGTGGTAATACCTAACGACAATGTAGTGGTAATACCTAATGACAACGTAGTGGTAATACCTAACGACAACGTAGTGGTAATACCTAATGACAACGTAGTGGTAATACCTAATGACAACGTAGTGGTAATACGTAACGACAACGTAGTGGTAATACCTAATGACAACGTAGTGGTAATACCTAATGACAACGTAGTGGTAATACCTAATGACAACGTAGTGGTAATACCTAACGACAACGTAGTGGTAATACCTAACGACAACGTAGTGGTAATACCTAATGACAACGTAGTGGTAATACCTAACAACAACATAGTGGTAATACCTAACGACAACGTAGTGGTAATACCTAATGACAACATAGTGGTAATACCTAACGACAACGTAGTGGTAATACCTAATGACAACGTAGTGGTAATACCTAACGACAACGTAGTGGTAATACCTAATGACAACGTAGTGGTAATACCTAACAACAACATAGTGGTAATACCTAACGACAACGTAGTGGTAATACCTAATGACAACATAGTGGTAATACCTAACGACAACGTAGTGGTAATACCTAATGACAACGTAGTGGTAATACCTAATGACAACGTAGTGGTAATACGTAACGACAACGTAGTGGTAATATGTAACGACAACGTAGTGGTAATACCTAACGACAACATAGTGGTAATACCTAACGACAACGTAGTGGTAATACCTAATGACAACGTAGTGGTAATACCTAACGACAACGTAGTGGTAATACGTAACGACAACGTAGTGGTAATATGTAATGGACATGTTATCTGGCAACCATCCAGTGGCGTATGTCCTACTACGTAGTCTACATGTTGTGTGTATTTTCTATTTGATGATCGATGTATTAATAATTTGCTTTTGTATGGTACATTTTGTTGTATGTCTCTATGAATAACATTAACAATGTGATCTTGGTCTATTGATGAATTGATCGTATTTTAACTTTAAAATAGCGCTATATGAGGCCTTTTCAATGAAATAAAAGTTCATAGAGTCATGATTTTGCAGTTTGTCTTATCAGTTTGTCTGCATTGTAACCCTCTAATATAACTGTTAGTGGTATTTTTTTTACCCCAAATCATGTTCGGTCCACGCAAAACTTTAACTGAAGGGGAGGACTTTCACATAATCCGTGATTGCCAACAAATTGTTTGTGACCGGTGATTTGAGCCTGTTTCTCTTCCTGTGATGTGTGATTGAGAATGTTTATGTTTGTGAACCCCAGGGGCGGATCCGGGGGTGGGGTTTAACCCCCCACCCCCTTCAGCAACCGGGGGGGGGGGGGGTAATAAAAGAGTAAACACAACAGAAAGCTTGAAGCAAGCAAAATTATTAAAAATATGCTCAAATTCACTGAATGGACACGTACAGTTTCATTTCCCAGGGCGCCATCGGGCCGCTCGCTGACGCTTTTCGTAGAAATTATCAATCCAATCCAATCCCCACTCCTCTCCCTGACCCCGCCCCTCTCCCTGACCCCCTGCACCCTGTTAACT
>NC_083596.1:51814399-51839399 GCF_027579695.1 Neoarius graeffei
AGATTTTCACACAAGTCCTAAAAGTAGATAAAGAGAACCCAGTTAAACAAATGAGACAAAAATATTATACTTGGTCATTTATTTATTGAGGAAAATGATCCAATATTACATATCTGTCAGTGGCAAAAGTATGTGACCCGTTGCTTTCAGTATCTGGTGTGACCCCCCTGTGCAGCAATAACTGCAACTAAACGTTTGCGGTAACTGTTGATCAGTCCTGCACACCGGCTTGGAGGAATTTTAGCCCGTTCCTCCGTACAGAACAGCTTCAACTCTGGGATGTTGGTGGGTTTCCTCACATGAACTGCTCGCTTCAGGTCCTTCCACAACATTTCCATTGGATTAAGGTCAGGACTTTGACTTGGCCATTCCAAAACATTAACTTTATTCTTCTTTAACCATTCTTTGGTAGAATGACTTGTGTGCTTAGGGTCGTTGTCTTGCTGCATGACCCACCTTCTCTTGAGATTCAGTTCATGGACAGATGTCCTGACATTTTCCTTTAGAATTCGCTGGAATAATTCAGAATTCATTGTTCCATCAATGATGGCAAGCCGTCCTGGCCCAGATGCAGCAAAACAAGCCCAAACCATGATACTACCACCACCATGTTTTACAGATGGGATAAGGTTCTTATGCTGGAATGCAGTGTTTTCCTTTTGCCAAACATAACGCTTCTCATTTAAACCAAAAAGTTCTATTTTGTTCGCATCCATCCAAAACATTTTCCAATAGCCTTCTGGCTTGTCCACGTGATCTTTAGCAAACTGCAGATGAGCAGCAATGTTCTTTTTGGAGAGCAGTGGCTTTCTCCTTGCAACCCTGCCATGCACACCATTGTTGTTCAGTGTTCTCCTGATGGTGGACTCATGAACATTAACATTAGCCAATGTGAGAGAGGCCTTCAGTTGCTTAGAAGTTACCCTGGGATCCTTTGTGACCTCACCGACTATTACACATCTTGCTCTTGGAGTGATCGTTGTTGGTCAACCACTCCTGGGGAGGGTAACAATGGTCTTGAATTTCCTCCATTTGTACACAATCTGTCTGACTGTGGATTGGTGGAGTCCAAACTCTTTAGAGATGGTTTTGTAACCTTTTCCAGCCTGATGAGCATCAACAACGCTTTTTCTGAGGTCCTCAGAAATCTCCTTTGTTTGTGCCATGATACACTTCCACAAACACGTGTTGTGAAGCTCAGACTTTGATAGATCCCTGTTCTTTAAATAAAACAGGGTGCCCACTCCCACCTGATTGTCATCCCATTGATTGAAAACACCTGACTCTAATTTCACCTTCAAATTAACTGCTAATCCTAGAGGTTCACATACTTTTGCCACTGACAGATATGTAATATTGGATCATTTTCCTCAATAAATAAATGACCAAGTATAATATTTTTGTCTCATTTGTTTAACTGGGTTCTCTTTATCTACTTTTAGGACTTGTGTGAAAATCTGATGATGTTTTAGGTCATATTTATGCAGAAATATAGAAAATTCTAAAGGGTTCACAAACTTTCAAGCACCACTGTAAGGATGTGTCATGTGGTTCCCTGAACTTTCCATCTGCAAATTATGGAACCAGTGGTACTGACGGGGATATTTTGGGTCATTGCTATGTCTGCGTACTTTTTTCACTCACGTGTTGTTTAATAACATTTTCCCTGAAATTGTTCTTCCCCAAACTGTTCTGACAAAGTCTGAAGCACACAGTTAGTTGTATTGAACGTCTCTGTTTGCTGTAACGTTACAGTTTCCCTTCACTGGAACTAAGAGACCCAAACCTGTTCCAGCATGACGATGTCCCTGGGCACAGAGAGCTCCAGGAAGACATGGTGTGTGAAGGTTGGCGTGAAGAACTCAAGTGTTCTGCACAGAGCCCTGACTGAACACCTTTGGGATGAACTGAACACCAACTGCACACCAGACCTCCTCACCAACATCAGTGTCTGATCAGGAAAGAAGAAGAAGCCTTTTTATTTATCACATGTACACTCAAGCACAGTGAAATTCGTTCTCTGTGTTTAACTCATGTGAAGCAATGAGCATGCTCACACACACACACACACACACACACACACACACACACACACACACACACACACACACATTGATTATTTTTATTTGGACCCAAGAGAAAAACAAAGAATACAAGATCCAAATAACTTGGAAGAGGTTATTGACCGACTGACAGATCTTAATGGCTTACACACTTATACTAATATTGTTGTTAATAAATCAATCGACTTTCAAGGATAAACAAAACATCTTCGTTTCCATATTTGCATGCTACCAATGATAGCTGAAACAGAACAATATTTTGCCAATACTTTTGCGCCCCCCTTTTGCAGTCCCCCTATCTGCAATCCTCTAACAACATTCTTATGTATATGACCTAAGCTCCCAAAAACCAATACTATTAACTTGCATTCATATCCCAGCTGGAGGATGCGTTCCTGTAATGGTTGGTATTTTAGTAGCTTGGAATAATAGCAAGTGTCCATGTAGGAATCAAAGCAGCACCCCACTTCTGTAATAAGCACAGAGTTCTCTAATTTGTTTACAATCACAATATCTGGGGTATTTGGAATGTTTTTGAAATAGTCATTATCTGTGTTTTGATTAAACCAATTTGTTTTTACAGTACTGTGTAGAAAAACATTACAATCATTTCCTTGATTTATATTTTTTAAATCATTTGCAACCAAACTGACTAGACGGTCATGCCTGGCTACATACTGTCCCTTGTAGTAATTACATCCAGTTAATATGTGGGCTACTGTTTCATTTTCTTGATCATTTATGTGCAGTATGCAATTGGGGGTATATTTGGAAGGATACCATGTTGCCAGGTTATATCTTGTTGGGAGGCATTGAAGTCTTGCCTTAATTGTAAAGGTAAGGATTTCTTCTGAGATGAAGTTGTTTTTTAAAACAGAATGTGAAGTTAAATGATCAGCAAATGGTAAATGTGCTAGCTTTCCCTGTAATTGAAGACTTTTCCAATGTTGTGTGCTTTGTGTTTGTCTGTGATGTAGAAGTGAATGTCTAATGTTTTTAAGATGTAAATGACAGGGTGGGGTGTTATTTGTATTCAGGACCACCAGCGTGGAGATTTGATGGTTAGATAAGATGTCCTCAAGCGCTGCTGCTGCTCCATCGGGTCCTAGCCAGGAGAGTTCTACTCCTGTACGTTGGCAAAGGTCATTGAGATCGATCCAGTCCGAGCGCACACCGAATCCAGCCGCCTTCATGTCTAGCTTTCCGTTTGCTTTTAGTTTGAACCCAAGAAACTGGGGCTTATTTAGGGAGGTGACAGGAATTTTGCGTCGCTGTAGATGTAAGAGAAGCGATTCGCGCGCCAGCTGTCTGACAGCTGGGTCGTCGTTGTTCAGCATATTAATCAGATGGACAATTCTAACCAAGGTGTAAAGCCATTCAATATTTGGGACACCTAGGCCCCCACTTCTGCGTGGTTGGTAAATAATGTCTCTTGTCGTATGACTATTTAGTCCAAGCCATTTTCGCGTCAATCACACACACACACCACACACACACACACACACACACACACACACACACACACACACACACCTTTTCCACCAAATCAGTTCCAGGGCTGGTTCGGGGCCAGTGCTGGTGCTGGTTCACAACTCGTTCAACTTGCGAGCCAGCTGAGAAACAGTTTGCTTTTCCATAGCTTGTGGTGCTAAGGGAATCCATGTCATTACATCACTGTATACGTCAGTTACGTCGCTGTATACGTCAGTTATGTCGCTACGTTTGCATAAACCTTGGCACAAATATCGAAGCAAAAACAACGCAGAAGAAGCAGCAGCAGCAACAACAACAATAATAATAATGGATGATTTCGCGTTTGTAAAAATGGCAATCTTTCGCAGTCTTGTTATTGTTGCTGGTCTTAACAACTCCGCCCCCCTGCTGACGTAAGCGGTTCTTTCCTCTGGCCCAGCAGAGAGTTGGTGCTAGCCTGGAACCAGTTTTTCTGGCCCCAGAGCCAGTTCTTTGTCAGTGGAAACAGAAAACCCGGTTCCAAACTAAGCACTGGCCCCGAACCAGCCCTGGAACTGCTTTGGTGGAAAAGGGGCAACTGAGCAGTGGGCAGCTATGCTACAGCACCCAGAGAGCAGTTGGGGGTTAGGGGCCTTGCTCAAGGGCACTTCAGCCCGAGGCCACCCCATGTTAACCTAACCACATGTCTTTGGACGGTGGGGGGAAACCGGAGCACCCGGAGGAAACCCACACAGACACGGGGAGAACATGCAAACTCCACACAGAAGGGCCCCGTCAGCCACTGGGCTCGAACCCAGAACCTTCTTGCTGTGAGGCGACAGTACTAATGTGGGCGGCACGATGGTATAACCGCTACACCACCGTGCTGCCCACATTAAGCTCAGAAATCGAGAACGTCTTGTACTTATAGAAATCGATGTTTTCCTGTGAGTCTCTTTAAATGACTTGATGCTTTGCAGAAATTGAGGTGAATTATGATGTTATTTCAGTCAATAAGCTGCTGCAGTTGAATCCTCCTTCGACAGGAAGATTTTTGTTATTTTTGTATCATGTGATTGTTATTAAAATAAAAAAAACAGTTCTATCATTAGTGAAGTTCCATCCTGTTTGATTAAATGAGCAAAGTAAATTATTTTGAGGTGATCACACCATCATGGGTTGAAGAGTTTTTGAATTAATGTTACAATGAATCTTCAGTTTGTTGTTGTCTCTGAAGTGTGATCTTTACAGAGTGGAAGTGAACAGGGATGCTGCAAAAGTCCTGTACACGCTTCGTTTCCTCCATTTTCTACCACACAATGATTTCAGTCTTGTTTTGCAAAATGCTGAAAGTGAAGACACTCTTCTTTGAGTCTACAACATAATTTTGACTTTGACTCTTAAAATTAGGGCCATGCAGATGCAGGTGCTCAGATTAAAATTAAAAAAAAAGGTACCCTATGGGTACATGTGGCTACTGCTTATAAATAAAATAGTTAAATGTGCAGTGTATGAGCCACTATGTCATCGAGTTGCACAACACGACTGTTACACTCATTCTTACATTTTTACAACATGATGACATAGTGGCTCATACAGCCTCTATGAGGCAGTAGCCACAAAAATGGGTCCAATGGATCAAGATGGTAGAACTTCAGCTCCAGTGTAACCTGATAAACTAAAGTCACTAATATACAAAAAGAATGTAAAATGGAATTTTATAACAAAATCTCCTCATACTTTATTATTACACCTTAGAAGAAATTGGCATTTTTCAAAACGTCTGAATGTAATTATTATCTGAAGATGACTCAGTTGGAGATGACTCTCGGGCTGTGACAGGATATGATCTGGTCATTGCTGTTTATTGTCATTTTCTGCTGAAGCTGTAAGCAGACAAAACTGAAACATCTTTATGATAATCTCATGTGCCTTCCACATCAGGTAATGCAGAGTGGCCTACAAACATGGCTGCTTAGGACTACAACACCCAGCCATCATAAACTCTCCTCACCCTCATTCTGATCATACACACCTGGATTCAGTTGCACACACACACACACACACACACACACTTAAGGACTCTCATTTCACCCTCACATGGTGACATACGGTATATATGCACCATGTCCTGTACCTACCAATACTCAACCTTCTGGTTATATACTGCAGTGTTTATGGCTACAACCAGGTGTATCGTTATTTGTACATCACCTGACTTCTGCCTGTTTCTTGACCTCGACTCTGTTTAAAGGGGGAGTCACTGATTCTGGAGAAAGATTGTTGATATTTGAACTCAACAGCCAAACAAATACACTTGTTCCTTAAATTCTGCTTCAGAAGCTCCTCCTCCAAAATTCATGGATGTGTATTGTCAAGGTGATGATACTAACAACTGGCCTTGCTGACCAAAAGAGAAATATGGTGTAAACCACTGAATGTCTCTCTCAGAGCTGAAGCAAAACAAACATTATAATATAAAATATCAAAAGAACCACATACAAACACAAAAATATCATTCAAACCACAAGGAAGTAAAATCGAGTGAGAATTAGTTGTTTAGATTTAGTTTTCCTTTTATAAAATTACAGTGATTTGAAGAGAGGGTCACAGGTTTGTAGCTAAGCTAGTAAGGAAGGTAATGTTACCTCGCATAGCATTTCCAAATATGCGTCATTCCAAATAATCTCACTGTGCTCATAAACTTGTGTTCTTAGGTCGATGTGGCTATAAAACCCTTTACAAACATTGTACAAACAAATACATGATCAAGTCAAGTGGCTTTATTGTCATTTCAACCATTTACAGCTGGTACAGTACAGAGTAAAATGAAACAGTCTTCCTTTAGGATCACGGTTCTACATAAAACAACACCGAACTAAATAAGACCTACTAGAGTTGAGCCGGATACTCGGCTGAAACGAGTATCCGGTACGGATAAAGCACTTTTGCCAAGTACGAGTATTATACAAGTAATACGAGTCAATATCTGTGCTCGGACTGAATGAAAATCCTCACACAGCATCACAGCGCCCCTCCCCGACACATACCGCTCTGCTCACTCACACAGAGAACAGCTCTCTGTCTCTTTCCGTTAACGTTTCAGGTTTCTTCAGCTTCAAGTTTGTTTTTATTTCAGTTTGTACTTACTTATAACCAGTAGAGTTCTGGTAAACGTGGGTTCGTTCAGACGTGGTGCTTGGTAGAAAGTGACTTGCGTTGTGTCTCTGCCTGTCGGAGATTTTTTTTCTTTTTTTAACCTTTGGTTAAAAACATTTTTTTTGACTTCACACACTGAGTGTCTGACACTTTCTTGCTGTAATTCATGTAAAAATAAAGGTAGTAGTGGTATAAGTATTACAAATTAAGCTACACACACACACACACACACACACTCTCTCTCTCTCTCTCTCTCTCTCTCTTTCGCTCTCTCTTTCTCTCTCTGCCGGTTGTCGGAGTTTTTTTTTTAAACCGTCAGTTGGCTCTAACCAGTTTTATTTTACTTCACGCACTGAGTGTCTGACACTTTCTAGGTAGTAGTGGTATAAATAATATTACAAATTAAGCTACACACACACCTGGTGTGGAAATAAAAAAAAATTAAAAAGAACCAAAAAAAAAATCACACTGATCATAAAAAAATTAAAAGTTAAAAAAAGAAAGTTATGTTGAGTATGAAAACTCTTGTTCATTACATTTCATTTCATAATTGCAACCGCATGTGTTGTATTCATTGTTGCAAAACTTGTTCTGTAAATAGTTCGTTTGCTATCGTGATCAAAACCAGTGATCTGAAGCTCAATGCTGATGCTGTCCTGTAAATTGTTTTCTAATCAGCAATAAATATAACAATTTCTGATCAACCCATATCAATTGCATGCTTAAAATAACATACTGGTTAAAGCCCCGCCCATTTCAAGACAACCAGACCCACTTCCGGGTTAGGACCCGCCCACTCTGAGTACGGATACAGATACAGATAATTCATATGGTTAACAGATACAGATACAGATAACGCTGTACTCGCTCATCCTTAAGACCTACACAGAACCACATAGAGTGCATGTATACAAACATCACAAGACACCACAATAATTACTAAAACAGGAGAATAGTAAAAATAAATAAAAACAGTCAATGATGCCATGCAGCACCAACCAGTACACAGTTCTAATGTGAATGAAGCGATGAGCAGTAACTAGAAACCAGCATGACCTCTTTCACCATTCCATGTTTATGTAAACACACAAGCAATGGCCATAAGGCTTTACACAGAGAGATGCGTTTCTGTGTGTGTGAAACGAGGTGAGCCGTCTAACTGAAGAAACTCCTGTGAGGAGTCTGCTGGAGTCAGATGTAGTCCAGTTTACTGTGCAGGGAGCAGCCACTGGAAATTAGGATAGACAGGGGAGCCATCTTAGCAGCCTTCAACATGGGCAGTCACAAGACTCTCATGTCCATCATCATGAGTCTTGAAATTTATGGTACAACATAGCAATGGTTTGCTTCTTACCTGGATGAGATCCACATCTGCTCCAGACAGACTCACCACTGGTGTCTCACAAGGCTCAGTGCTGCTCTCCCTCTGTTCCTGCTCTCTCAATGGGAAAATGTGACCTTCACACCATACTCACCATATTACTGACAGGCCTCCTTACTACTGCATGATCTCTCCATGAGTTATAATTCTATAGGTCTGAATGCAATGTGATAATAAGCAGGTGAGTGACGACTTTACTGCTTTGAAAAAAACACACAAATTAAACTCACCCTCTCTAAATGGGACATCGCAGCCATGTCTGGATGAAGTGCACAAAGAAACTGTGTTACCTTAAATATTACAATGGTTTCACTTTTAATTGAACCCTGATAGATGTTGAGAAGAAAAAAGTTTTTTTTCCTTTCTTTTAGCCGGTTTCACTCACTGTTGTTGCTGCTTCAGATTCATGTGTACAGTGGTGCTTGAAAGTTTGTGAACCCTTTAGAATTTTCTATATTTCTGCATAAATATGACCAAAAACATCATCAGATTTTCACACAAGTCCTAAAAGTAGATAAAGAGAACCCAGTTAAACAAATGAGATAAAAATATTATACTTGGTCATTTATTTATTGAGGAAAATGATCCAATATTACATATCTGTCAGTGGAAAAAGTATGTGAACCTCTAGGATTAGCAGTTAATTTGAAGGTGAAATTAGAGTCAGGTGTTTTCAATCAATGGGATGACAATCAGGTGTGAGTGGGCACCCTGTTTTATTTAAAGAACAGGGATCTATCAAAGTCTGATCTTCACAACACATGTTTGTGGAAGTGTATCATGGTACGAACGAAAGAGATTTCTGAGGACCTCAGAAAAAGCGTTGTTGATGCTCATCAGGCAGGAAAAGGTTACAAAACCATCTCTAAAGAGTTTGGACTCCACCAATCCACAGTCAGACAGATTGTGTACAAATGGAGGAAATTCAAGACCATTGTTACCCTCCCCAGGAGTGGTTGACCAACAAAGATCACTCCAAGAGCAAGGCATGTAATAGCGAGGTCACAAAGGACCCCAGGGTAACTTCTAAGCAACTGAAGGCCTCTCTCACATTGGCTAATGTTAATGTTCATAAGTCCACCATCAGGAGAACACTGAACAACAATGGTGTGCATGGCAGGGTTGCAAGGAGAAAGCCACTGCTCTCCGAAAAGAACATTGCTGCTCGTCTGCAGTTTGCTAAAGATCACGTGGACAAGCCAGAAGGCTATTGGAAAAATGTTTTGTGGACGGATGAGACCAAAATAGAACTTTTTGGTTTAAATGAGAAGCGTTATGTTTGGAGAAAGGAAAACAGTACATTCCAGCATAAGAACCTTATCCCATCTGTGAAACATGGTGGTGGTAGTATCATGGTTTGGGCCTGTTTTGCTGCATCTGGGCCAGGACAGCTTGCCATCATTGATGGAACAATGAATTCTGAATTATACCAGTGAATTCTAAAGGAAAATGTCAGGACATCTGTCCATGAACTGAATCTCAAGAGAAGGTGGGTCATGCAGCAAGACAACGACCCTAAGCACACAAGTCATTCTACCAAAGAATGGTTAAAGAAGAATAAAGTTAATGTTTTGGAATGGCCAAGTCAAAGTCCTGACCTTAATCCAATGGAAATGTTGTGGAAGGACCTGAAGTGAGCAGTTCATGTGAGGAAACCCACCAACATCCCAGAGCTGAAGCTGTTCTGTACGGAGGAATGGGCTAAAATTCCTCCAAGCCGGTGTGCAGGACTGATCAACAGTTACCGCAAACGTTTAGTTGCAGTTATTGCTGCACAAGGGGGTCACACCAGATACTGAAAGCAAAGGTTCACATACTTTTGCCACTCACAGATATGTAATATTGGATCATTTTCCTCAATAAATAAATGACCAAGTATAATATTTTTGTCTCATTTGTTTAACTGGGTTCTCTTTATCTACTTTTAGGACTTGTGTGAAAATCTGATGATGTTTTTGGTCATATTTATGCAGAAATATAGAAAATTCTAAAGGGTTCACAAACTTTCAAGCACTACTGTATGTGTGAGTCCATCATTCAAGGATGGAGAAGGACACGCGTATAGATAACATCACCAACCCACAACCACCTGCAACTTCACATTTCAGCTAATGGATGGCAGACATTTACTAAAAAACAATTTTACCAAACAGAGCACTGTGGACATTGAGGGGATGAAGAGCAGATGCTTAAGCACTGCTTACTCGCGTATCTGCATTTCCCATGATCACATGCTTGTAAAAGGTGTTTATTTGAGTTAAGTTAGCCTTCCTGTCAGCTCAAACCATTCTCCTCTGGCCTTTATTGCTTGACCTTAGTGCAGCACTTGACACCATTGATCAAATGTTGTGGGAGTTAAGGGAATGGCCCTCTCCTGGCTCAGTTCTTATTTAAAGGTGCCCTTCCACCAAAAACGTTTAATACAGGCTCTTTTTGAAATACCATAGTTCACTCTGAGTTGCATATGCATGCTGCATGTGAAAATGTAATTCTACTCCCATTCCCTGTATTAGCTTATGAAAGAAAATAATCGGAAAAACGAGCGGATCTGAAAAAGCCATACGAACTTACATCACTTCGTAAATTAGTATTCATGGTCTCGCCCACCTTGGCTTGCGACCGCCCACAGGAAGGAAGTTCAGATTTGATGCGCGAGGAGAGAGCAGAGCCAGTGTTGCCAGATTGGGTGGTTTTAAGTGCATTTCAGCAGATTTGAACATATTTTGGGCTGGAAAACGTCAGCAGTATCTGGCAACATTGAACAGAGCCCATCTCGTCGGTAGCTAACGAAGAGGACCTAACAGCAAGTCGAAAACATGTCTGAACAAGTTCCTGCCTGTGTTATTTGTGGCAGTAACACATCAACGTTGCATTTCTTGCCCAAGATAGAAGAGGTGAAGAAGAAATGGTTGGAATTTATCTTTGGAACACCACCAGCGAACTATAATGCAGCGTTAGTGCTGTGTTCTGATCATTTCAACCACAGGGACTTTTCAAACTTCTGTGCCTTCAGTAGTGGTTTTGCTTCGAGGTTGTTTTTAATCCCTGGATCTGTGCCGTCAAGACGATCGACCACCAGCTCACAAGCTGTAAATAAAACATGAACTTTTTGTTCGAAGGTTTTTGTTACAAAGCAGCATGTTCATATTCTCCACGTTAGCATGCATGACATGGTCACAAGCTCGGCAGGGATGAGAGTTTTCCGCTTTTTCTGAGTAAAAAACGACCTTTTTATATTACGCCAAATCTGTTGAGAATTTTTTTTATTAATTTCGGGGGGTTGGGGTATGTTCCTTCATGCTGTTCAAACTTTATTAACTCCAACGATGTTTACACATTATTTGTAAGTCACCATCTTTAGTCTCGTTTAATCTCATTGAATGTGATGTAAAATTCGTGTTATCTACATTGTTATTGGTCAAAACATCGATGTCGAGACCATAATATCCAATCAAAACAGTTTTTACAAAGACACCCACATTTTTTAAGTCATTCGTTCATTTTATTCGTTTTTGTTCAGTAAAAACCCAAACATTTGTTGAATTTATTTTATTTCCTCACGTCGCACATCAATGACGTCAGCGCGCGGTATTTTTCCTTTCGCAGTTTGTTCCTTCTCTCTCACCGTAGTAAGAAACCCACATCCACTTGTTCTGACCTACTGGAGGTACCATCACAGTGCTGTTAGCCAATCAGTGGTAAAACGTTTACATGTCATGAATATTAATGAGTAAGAGCTGAAATCCTGTCGTTCTCCTGCCACCCACTCCTCCACCAAACTAGAACAGCCTGAAACAGGAGAACCACAGCATATTTTTCACCAAAACCAGCTCACAGGGCGTTCATTCATACTAGAGACCACCGCACAGTTAATGAAAAAACGATGCAAGGGGACCTTTAACTGATCGCTATCAGTATGTTGATGTAAATGGTGATATTTCTAGACATACTGAGGTAAAGTTTGGTGTTCCACAAGGTTCTGTCTTGGGTCCACTGATTTTTTCTCTATATATGTTCCCTCTGGGTGATATTATTTGTAAACATTGTATGAGTTTCCACTGTTATGCTGATGACACACAGTTGTATGTTTCTGCAAAACCTGATGAGAGACACCAGCTTAATAGAATTGAGGAATGTGTGAAGGACATTAGACACTGGATGCTTATTAACTTCCTTCTGCTTAACTCTGACGAGACTGAAGTACTTGTACTCGGACCACATGCAGCTAGAAGTAAGTTTTCTGATTCCACAGTAACTCTGGATGGCCTTTCTGTTTCTTCACGTGCAGCAGTAAAAGACCTCGGAGTGATTATTGACCCCAGTCTTTCATTCGAAACTCACATTGATAACATCACCCGGATAGCTTTCTTTCATCTCAGAAATATTGCTAAGATAATAAATTTAATGTCACTACATGACGCGGAAAAACTAGTTCATGCTTTCGTTCCCTCCAGGGTAAAGAACTGCTGCTCACTGAAGGGTTTTTTGTTTTTTTGTTTTACATCATTCTGGATAAACTTGAGAGACAGTTGTGAACATTAACTGAAGCTTTTGACCTGTATCTCCAAGATTTTATACATTCCACTGCTCCCACATGATTGGATAATTATAGTAATAATAAAATGCTTCTGTAAGTTGTTCTAGATAATGGCGTGTGCTAAAAGCCATGAATGTAAATGATATGACTGAGCAGGTGTACAGGAGTTCCTAAACAAGCTAAACAGTGCTGAGATGGAAATGTTGTAAATATTTAATTTTTTAACAATAAATCTAACCATTATTTCACCCAGGCTGTCAAACAAAAGCAGATCATTTTTACATCAATGATTCCAGTCATATTATTTTAGAACTGTGAATGTTCCTCCTACAGCATGCTGTTTTCAGATTAAGATCACAATATTAAAATGAAATTACTCCACATGTACAATATTGATCATAAAATTATGTTCGTTAACCCAATGTGTATTTATATATGGAACATATTTTTACTTTGCAAGTCTTTGTTTGTGTTCTAGCTGAACACAGCAAAATGAAACTGCATGATGAACGTAGTTGTCAGGGTGCAGGCACTTATGGATGTACAGTATGTGCAGGGGAGAGCGGGGAAAGCAAACTGGAAACAAAGCCAAAACGCGAGACTAGAATCAAGGTCATGGGACAGGTGAGGGTCGATCGATCTGTAGACGGGGCAATGCGGACAGGGCTCAAGGATAACGAGAAAGATATGAGAGTGAGGGTCGAGAACACAATAAAGCAGGCAGTAGAGTAAAGGTTCGGTATGACAGGAACAAACATTGGACGATACTTCGCATCGAGTGAGAGTGGGAGAGGTGTTTATATAGCAGGGGCTGACGAACCAGGAAACGAGTGACGGGTATATTTAATAAACAGGTGATAGAGGGCACTGTGGTTCGTGAGTGTTGTAGTCTGAGTGGCCATGTTTGTAGTTGGGTTTGGACTGGTGCGCTTGACAGCATTACTGCCAGTAGTGATCGGTGAGAGATTCTGATTTGTCTGTACTAAAGAAGGTTGAATTAATAAAGTATGAGTGATCGAGAAATATCAGTCCTCTGCCACCCAGGAGATTCTGTCTCATGGATCTGGGAGCAACGGTCACTGACTCAGACACAGCTGTTCAGAGATGTTTCTCAGTTTATTGAAGGACAAACATAAGTATATATCCACATTCAAGAGTCTGGTATATACAGTATAATCCATCCATCCATCCATCCATCCATTCATCCATCCATCCATCCATCCATCCATCCGTTATCTGTAGCCGCTTATCCTGTACAGGGTCACAGGCAAGCTGGAGCCTATCCCAGCTGACTATGGGCGAGAGGCGGGGTTCACCCTGGACAAGTTGCCAGATCATCACAGGGGTGCATATAAATTATTGGAAAATGTAATATCAAGAAGCTGAGTTGGCTGAGTGTGAGAGTGTAGCTTCAACAGGTGATGCAAAATTACTAAGTAGGTAGCCATATGAAAAGCAGGAAGCATCTGTTACATGTGAACAAAGATAAAGTTCAAGGAGGTCATTATAAATAGTATGAGGAACAAAGATTAAGCCAGGTCAGAAAAACAAGTTGCAAGATGACAAATGAATATCTCTAGCCATAAGAAATGCAGCTTAGAAGTTCTCATCTCATTATCTGTAGCCGCTTTATCCTGTTCTACAGGGTCGCAGGCGAGCTGGATCCTATCCCAGCTGACTACGGGCGAAAGGCGGGGTACACCCTGGACAAGTCGCCAGGTCATCACAGGGCTGACACGTAGACACAGACAACCATTCACACTCACATTCACACCTACGCTCAATTTAGAGTCACCAGTTAACCTAACCTGCATGTCTTTGGGGGAAACCGGAGCACCCGGAGGAAACCCACGCGGACACGGGGAGAACATGCAAACTCCACACAGAAAGGCCCTCGCCGGCCACGGGGCTCGAACCCGGACCTTCTTGCTGTGAGGCGACAGCACTAACCACTACACCACTGTGCTGCCCAGCTTAGAAGTTGATGAAGTTAATACGTGACTTGATGCCTGACAGAAATTGATGTCCATTATGACATGATTTCAAGTAAGTAAGCTCCTGTGTTGGTCATTCTGTTTAGTCCATAAATATTATTTGTTATTTTTGTATCACCTGGTTGTTCTTAAAATCATATATAAACTTGAATCTCAGTCTCAAGTGGAGATGATTGAACCTTCCGAAGATGACTGACTCGAGTCAGTTCTGAGAACCCTGGAGTTTTGGAAAACTGTCTCAATGCAGCACTGAAGCTACTGAAGATGTTTTGACCAACCTGCAGTAAGAAATCTGCTCAAAATGTGTTCTGTCACTGTAAGTCATCATGTTGCGACGGCTGGTTGTCGTGTGTGCACACATTCATATAAAATCATGTTATTGCTCCTTTCACTGAGACGTTACTTTTTCTTGCTCTTTGTGTGACATTTTTGTCATGTTCTGCATTCACAGCTCCAGTGTAGAAGTGATAAAGCTCCGTCTCTTCCTCTACTGAACATTTCATTCTGACATATTTACATGTATAACAAGGGAGGACTAACGAACAACACTGCAGTGTGTATGAGAGAGAGCTCAACGATGGTGATCAAAGACATATCTCAGAATCTCAACAGGGACGAGATTAAGGACGCCTTCATCCATTCACTCTATCTGAGGGGCTGTGAATGAAACTGTGAAGAAACCATCTGGAAAATTTGGGATCATTAGCCTTTTACTTTATATTTTGGAGCAAAATATCGATGATGATTTTATTTGTCTTTGTGAGCACATCAAGAACATTGTGGCATTTATACTTTCTACTGGAGTCCCTTCTTTTATTTCCTTCTTCATCACTCATCATGCCATGGGCAGCTTCCCACAGACAGACAGCAGAACTGTGAAAGATAACTTCAAGCAAGATAAACTCTGTTACTCCATTCTCTCATCTGCGGTGTGGCTGTTTCTCTGCTTGATCGATGGCTGCTACCTGGCCTGCATGGCTTCAGCTTTGGAAGGTGTGCACACTGAAACAGACACTTTAAAATGGTGCAAGCCTTCAGGAAACCAAACGATCCTGTTGGAAAGTGAAGAGCCTCAGAAGTGGATGTCCATGTCTCAGGTGAGGTCTGAACTCTAAACACCACACACACGCACATTTCGATTATTTGTGCAGGTATAAGTCAAAACAGTGTTCTTACTGGCTGAAATCAGAATATTAAATAATAACCTTTCACATGGAGTTCTATACCTCATACACACTCTGTCTGCACTTACACTTTGCCACAGTTCAGGGAAATTTATTAGAATTAATTATGATATAATGAAGTACAACCCCAATTCCAAAAAGTTGGGATGCTGTGTCAACTGTAAATAAAAACAGAATGTGATAATTTGCAAATCATGGAAACCCTATCTTTCATTGAAAATAGTACAACAATAACATAGCAAATGTTGAAATTGAAAAATGTTATTGTTTTTTTGAAAAATATATACTCATTTTGAATTTGATGTCAGCAACACATTTCAAAAAAGTTGGGACAGGGGCGTGTTTACCACTGTGTTGCGTCACCTCTACTTTTACCAACACTCTGTAAACGTTTGGGAACTGAGGAGACCAACTGCTGTAGTTTTGAAAGAGAAATGTTGTCCCGTTCTTGCCTGATATACAATTTCAGTCGCTCAACAGTTCGGCATCTCCTTTGTCATATTTTGTGCTTTATACGGCACCAAATGTTTTAAATGGGAAACAGGTCTGGACTGCAGGCAGGCCAGTTTAGCACCCAGACTCTTTTATGATGGAGCCATGCAGTTTTAATATGTGCAGAAAGCAGTTTGGCAATGTCTTGCTGAAATAAACAAGGCTTTCTCTGAAAAAGATTTAGTCTGGATGGCAGCATATTGCTCTGAAACGTGTTTATATCATTCAGCATTAATGATGCCTTCCCAGATGTACAAGCTCCCCATGTCGTGTGCACTAACACACCCTCATCCCATCACAGATGCTGAATGCTTTTGAGCTGTGCACTGATAACAAGCCGGATGGTCCCTCTCCTCTTTAGCCTGGAGGACGTGGGGTCCATGATTTCTAAAATGAATTTCTACTTTTGATTCATCAGACCTCGGGACAGTTTTCCACTTCGCCTCAGTCCATCGTAAAAGAGCTCGGGCCCAGAGAAGGTGGCGGTGTTTCCAGATATTGTTTATATCTGGTTTTAACTTGCATTTTTGGATGCAGTAATCAGACCCTCCAGGATTTCGCGATGTTGCGATTTGCAACTTCAACGCAAATTCAACCAATCCCTGCGAATTCAGGGCGGTGCTGCAATTATATCCAATCACCGCAACTTTCCCGCAAATTTGACCAATCATTGGCGTCGTCTTGAGGTGATGTCGACAAACTACCTTCCGCCTTACTTCCGTGTATACATTCAAGAGAAGCAGCATGTGCGAGTCAGTGTTTATATAGGCTTAAATTCTGTTACTGAAAGTGTGTTATGTTTACAGTGAAGGACTGTGCGCACTTTACATTATTTTTTTACTTAATACAAGAAATTAATGGATGCCAACATTTTTGCCAAAATGGTATTTTATTTTCCATTGTTTAGGCAGCTTCAGCATCATACTGTGAGATTCTGTTCAAATTGTTTTTTTTTTCTTCTATGAAGCCTGAGCCATTTATTTTATTAGTTTATAATTATTGTTTAATTTAGTCTTCAGGAGAGACTGCCTGCACACAGTACTAGTATTAATATTTTTTTTTTCTTCCATGAAAGCTGAGGCATTTATATTATATTTTAAGGTAACTTCATGTTGTGCTGTGAGGTTCTCTGCACTTTAACTTTTGAACCAACAGGTGCATTTGGATAAGTAAAGCCTATTTTTCTGCATTTTTGTAGTCCTAGTAATCTTTTATATTGGTAAAGTTGTTTATAGGACCATTTCTCAGTGTCTTTGTTTTTTTAATCAATAGTTTTTCAGTAATAACTTTAATATTTAACATATCACTCAATTTTAATCACAAAAAGAGAAAATCGCAACAATTTCTCGCAACTTTCACTTCCTCCTGCAATGTAATCGCAACAAAAACCTAAAAAAACACCGCAACTTTCATTGCAATTTTTTGGAAAACCCCCCACAACATCAGACATTTTAGCCTGCAACGATCACAAAAAAGGCCTGCGGAATCCTGGGGGGACTGAGTAATGAACAGTTTTCACAGACGATGGTTTTCTGAAGTGTTCCTGAGCCCATACAGTGATATCGGTTTCGTCATCATTATGGTTATTGTCCTGCTTGTGGGTGGATATCGGAAGTTTTGTAAGAGAACCCAGACAAACACGAACCCATCTGAGATGGAAACATTATAAGTAATTTTTCTTATTTGTTTGTTTGTTTGTTGGGGCGGCACGGTGGTGTAGTGGTTAGCACTGTCACCTCACAGCAAGAAGGTCTGGGTTCGAGCCCCGTGGCCGGCGAGGGCCTTTCTGTGTGGAGTTTGCATGTTCTCCCCGTGTCCGCGTGGGTTTCCTCCGGGTGCTCCGGTTTCCCCCACAGTCCAAAGACATGCAGGTTAGGTTAACTGGTGACTCTAAATTGAGCGTAGGTGTGAATGTGAGTGTGAATGGTTGTCTGTGTCTATGTGTCAGCCCTGTGATGACCTGGCGACTTGTCCAGGGTGAACCCCGCCTTTCGCCCATAGTCAGCTGGGATAGGCTCCAGCTTGCCTGCGACCCTGTACAGGATAAGCGGCTACAGATAATGGATGTTTGTTTGTTTGTTTGTTTGTTTTCAACCATTGTAACCCTTTTACAATTAACAGTTTAAGTTATATTTTTATATCACTGTAAATATTCCCCCTCCAGGATGCTGTTTAAGGATTAAGAGCTTGTGAATAAAATCCTGTTTGTGAAGTCCGCTGTGTTTCCAGCCAAGCGGATTCCTCTGTTTTGTTTTGAAGTGAAACTGGATGATGAACTCAGCGACAAGAAATTCAGTGTACAACATTCTTGTAAAAAGTGATAGTCTGTGGTTTTCTTACAGAAATCAAAGTCCGTTATGATGTTATTTCAATAAATTAGCAACTGCATTTTTTGAGATCCTTTTTAGATCAAACATATTTCTGTTATTTCTATATCATGCAACTGTTTTTAAAAATATATTCTGTATTTAGCTAAAATTCTCTCTTTTCACATAGTTAATAATTTAGAGGATTATTATTATTATTATTATTATTATTATAAAATGATTGTAACTAAATATTTTGACATATGTAGTCTATTTTTAGAGATTCTGTGTGTGTGTGTGTGTGTGTGTGTGTGTGTGTGTGTGTGTGTGTGTGTGTGTAATGCACTTCATGACCTCAGTATCTTACGGTTATCTTAGGATCAATAAGCTATTTTGTGAAACTGGACAATTTTAATGTAAAACAAACCTCTGAAGTATCATCAATGATTAAAAACATAAATTGATTATTTAAATGATTTCAAAATCTACATTTGTTTTTTACTTTTGAGTAGTTTTATAAAATTCTACCTGCCTGAACCTTATTATCTGGCTATTTGTTTATTTTTCTGAATCTCATTAAATATCTAATGAATGATAAATCAAATGAACTGTCGCTGTGTTGAACCCATTAAAATCACATTATTATAATAAAATCATGTCAAGAAATGTAATTTTCTTAAAATGCAAGATAATTAACCTTGGTGAAATAAATACGAACTCAATAAACACTGTTTTAAAACCTGAACATTTTCCGAAACAAGATTGTTTGTTTTATTTTGTGTTTTAATAGTGAAATAATTTAGTTGTGTTCATGCTGGATGATGATTGGAAGGCAGGTAGAACTTCATAAAGCCAGGTTTAGATGTGGTTTTTAAATAATAATAATATATAATAAAATAAAAATATCACCAGATAAAAGATAATAAAGTATTCTCCAGTGAAGAACATGTTGTGCTTGGGTTAACCAGAAGTAACTGAAGGCAGGAAACAGCTACTTATTTGTATATTTCTTTTTTTTCTTCAGTCAGATTTTAGGTTTTAGTACAACCCCGATTCCAAAAAAGTTTGGACAAAGTACAAATTGTAGATAAAAATGGAATGCAATAATTTACAAATCTCAAAAACTGATATTGTATTCACAATAGAACATAGACAACATATCAAATGTCGAAAGTGAGACATTTTGAAATTTCATGCCAAATATTGGCTCATTTGAAATTTCATGACAGCAACACATCTCAAAAAAGTTGGGACGGGGCAATAAGAGGCTGGAAAAGTTAAAGGTACAAAAAAGGAACAGCTGGAGGACCAAATTGCAACTCATTAGGTCAATTGGCAATAGGTCATTAACATGACTGGGTATAAAAAGAGCATCTTGGAGTGGCAGCGGCTCTCAGAAGTAAAGATGGGAAGAGGATCACCAATCCCCCTAATTCTGCACCGACAAATAGTGGAGCAATATCAGAAAGGAGTTCGACAGTGTAAAATTGCAAAGAGTTTGAACATATCATCATCTACAGTGCATAATATAATCAAAAGATTCAGAGAATCTGGAAGAATCTCTGTGCGTAAGGGTCAAGGCCGGAAAACCATACTGGGTGCCCGTGATCTTCGGGCCCTTAGACGGCACTACATCACATACAGGCATGCTTCTGTATTGGAAATCACAAAATGGGCTCAGGAATATTTCCAGAGAACATTATCTGTGAACACAATTCACCTTGCCATCCGCCGTTGCCAGCTAAAACTCTATCGTTCAAAGAAGAAGCCGTATCTAAACATGATCCAGAAGCGCAGACGTCTTCTCTGGGCCAAGGCTCATTTAAAATGGACTGTGGCAAAGTGGAAAACTGTTCTGTGGTCAGACGAATCAAAATTTGAAGTTCTTTATGGAAATCAGGGACGCCGTGTCATTCGGACTAAAGAGGAGAAGGATGACCCAAGTTGTTATCAGCGCTCAGTTCAGAAGCCTGCATCTCTGATGGTATGGGGTTGCATTAGTGCGTGTGGCATGGGCAGCTTACACATCTGGAAAGACACCATCAATGCTGAAAGGTATATCCAGGTTCTAGAGCAACATATGCTCCCATCCAGACGACGTCTCTTTCAGGGAAGACCTTGCATTTTCCAACATGACAATGCCAAACCACATACTGCATCAATTACAGCATCATGGCTGCGTAGAAGAAGGGTTCGGGTACTGAACTGGCCAGCCTGCAGTCCAGATCTTTCACCCATAGAAAACATTTGGCGCATCATAAAACGGAAGATACGACAAAAAAGACCTAAGACAGTTGAACAACTAGAATCCTACATTAGACAAGAATGGGTTAACATTCCTATCCCTAAACTTGAGCAACTTGTCTCCTCAGTCCCCAGACGTTTACAGACTGTTGTAAAGAGAAAAGGGGATGTTTCACAGTGGGAAACATGGCCTTGTCCCAACTTTTTTGATATGTGTTGTTGTCATGAAATTTAAAATCACCTAATTTTTCTCTTTAAATGATGCATTTTCTCAGTTTAAACATTTGATATGTCATCTATGTTCTATTCTGAATAAAATATGGAATTTTGAAACTTCCACATCATTGCATTCCAATTTATTTACAATTTGTACTTTGTCCCAACTTTTTTGGAATCGGGGTTATATCATCTTATTGTGGCTAGCTTCATTAGTGGATGAAAAGTGAAAAAACCCTGAAGAACTGGAACATCACACAAAAGAGCTGAAGGTTAATAAGCCATGAAACAGCTTAAGCCACATTTAAGTAAAAAAAAAAAAACGTTATTTTTGTCTGCAATTTTACAGGACTGTGTGAAATTTAGGTTTAGCAGTACTGGTTCAGGGATCAGATGATTAGAAAGGTAAAATAATGTGTTCAATAGAACTGAATATTGTGTAAAAGCGTAATGTTTCGATGCTCATGTAGTTCACCAGGCTGACATTTGTGCTATAATTAGACTTACGTGATGGTATTTTCCAAAGGAACTTTGTGTTGTTCGATAGTCTGGGACAGACCTCCTGTACTTTCCTTATGATTATATTAAAATGCAAAATAAAAGGTATGAAAACAATTAAAGATTTGCTTTGTTCCAGAGGCTTGGTCACTTTTGGTACACTGCAGGTAATGATGGTGTTCAGTCTGAGGGAATGAGGAACTGGGAGACAGGCTTGTAACAACACAGTGCATTCATGATCAGTTTACTTTCTCTTTCTTAGCGACTTTATCCAGACACACACACACACACACACACACACACACACACACACACGGCATTGGGTTGCTCATCTCTCACTCTGTCTCTCTGGTTACTGGCTTCTCTCTGTAAGAATACAAATCCATCCATCCAACCATCCATTATCTGTAGCTGCTTATCCTGTTCTACAGGGTTGTGAGAGGCGGGGTTCACCCTGGACAAGTTGCCAGGTCATCACAGGGTGACACACAGAGACACAAAACCATTCACACTCACATTCACACCTATGGTCAATTTAGAGCCACCAGTTAGCCTAACCTGCATGTCTTTGGACTGTGGAGGAAACCAGAGCACCCAGAGGAAACCCACACAGACACGAGGAGAACATGCAAACTTCATGCAAACAGAAAGGCCCTTGCCGGCTGCGAACACAGGACCTTCTTGCTGTGAGGCGACAGTGCTAACCACTACACCACCGTGCCGCCAGAATTCAAGTCACACACCTAAATAAACAGATACAGGTGAAACTCACATATTATCTGCTGGTTCTACTTGACTTCTCATTACCTACAACCAATGCTTGATCACCCCCCTGCTACCACATACCCCCATAGTCCCTACATAGTCCAACTCATACCAAGGAGCCGTCCAGTCTGCAGCTGACCCCCCCCCCCCCCCCCCCCCCCCGGCAAGAGAGGTAATCTGCCACCACCATCTACGCTCACAGTTTGTGGACCACCTCAAACTTCAAGGACTGAAGAGCCAGATATCAACAAGTTGAACAGCCGGGATTGCAGTTCTTGTACCTGTATCAAATTCTCTTGGGTTAGGTGACTCATTATGTGGAGTTCTGCTCTCTGGCCAAGAATATACAAAATGTAATTCTTACTAGTAGAAGGTGCCTCCTCTCAATTTTCCCTAATGACATCCAAGACATCATAAGGCTTATGACCATACCGTACAATAATTTAAATGGGAGAACCCTGTGGAGGCTTGCAGGACCGCTCATACTGCAAATAATAGGGGTTCCAGCCACCCGTCCCATCCAATAGAAATGGACCATGAGACAGTTTAGTGTTTTATTCTGACCTAAATGCCCAAAATGCCATGGGATTATGATTAACTGCATGAAATAAAAGTTCCCTGTGGCTCTTCAGGACCAACAACCGGGTTGTTTCTACTCCTGTGCAAGTGTCCTATGTCATTTGATATAACCTATTTTTAATAAACAAAACATATGGATTGGAGAGTACAACGTTAGGCTGGAGTTTTTGATCATCGATTCCTCTCACTCGGTAAAAACATGCCTTGGGGTTTCAGATCATCATTGTTCTAATGGGAAATCTTGAAGGGAAATCCCTGCAGAGGGTAGGGGGTGGAGCCTTCTCCAATCTCTGTGACCCCTGATGTGGAACAGATAGCCCTGGGACTGCCTTCTCACCCTGGAATCCCCCGAGTTTCACTGCAACAGGACCTAGCCACAAATAAATGTTTTACTAATATTTTAAACTCTGGCCAGTTTGTCCCCAGAATTAGTGGATGGGTGAGGCAAGGATAATCACAGCTTCCACACTATGGTTTTTGCCTCTAAATTGGATACTGATGGGCACCAGCAGATACTTATGAACATCCCCATGTATACACTTCACTTTCACCAACTGTGCATTTCCCAGTGCCTTGCATTTAATCAGGCTTTGATGAACTGTGGTCTGATTACAACCTGAGTCCACCAAGACCAGATTTGCATTCCCTTGAGTACTCACTGCTCGATCGGAGGAAGCTCGAGGTGCATAAGGAATGCAGATGAGAATCCCCACCTCCTTAAGGGGATGCTGATCCTGGAAATGTCCAGCCTTCCTAGCAGACCTGCCTGGCCTTTGTGCTGGTCCTGGTGTGCATGGACAGTTCCACTAGTGGATAGCAAGAGAGAATTAGCAGCATCATTGGCATGGAGACACAAGGTGGTGAGGGAGAACAGGGAGGGACACAGATTCAGGGAGCAAGCTTTGGGGAAATTGACCCATGCTTCCATGGTGCATGGATCAGGGAGGGGCAGGGAGACACATACAGAGAATGAGAGAGAGAAAAAGAGAGAGAGAGAGAGAGAGAGAGAGAGAGAGAGAGAGAAGGTGTGGGGTGCCTGCTCCTGGAAATGCCACCAGATGGCCTTCCATCAGTCAGACAGCCTCCTCCAGTAATGTCGTGCAGTGGCACTGAACCCAGGCCAACATTCTTTCAGGCAGCCAACTGATGAACTGCTCCAGGAACACTCAGTCAATGATGTCATTGGCATCACACTCTTCTGTCAGCAGCTACCATTGGCAAGTGTCTCAGAGCTGTTGGATGAAAGCAAACAGGCGGTCGATCTCACTGTATGCCAGCACACACAAGTGCTGGCGATGTTGTTCTGGGGTACAGCCAACCCGATGCAAAATAGACCATTTCAGGTCTGGATACTCCAGCAGGTTGGCAGCTAAGAGCTGTTGAGCTGTGAGCTGTGCTCCACCCCGACAGGAGCAGCAATAGGTGGACTACGCACTGCGAGGTTGGTCACGAGCTTACTTCAGAAACACATTCAAACAGTTCCACAAAGGCCTCAGGGTTGTCCTGCAGACCCATCCTGAGCAGCAGAATGTGGAGTTTGGCTGCAGCATCAGTGGGAGCAGCTGCTGGAGTATCCTCTAGCTGAACCAGGCTCAGGATCACCTGCAGGTCTTCTGCCTGGGCCTGGAGCAGAGCCCAGAAGTGCTACTTCTGCTCTGCGCACAGCATGATGAAGGTCTGATGTTGGATTCGGTGGTTGCTGATGAGGGTCTGAAGGATCTTGATGACTGATGTGGAGTCCATGATGGTGCTTTCTCCTCACTCCCAGGTTTCGGCAGCAGTGTAGAAGTTTAACAATCTAACAGGGAATGAGGAACTGGGAGACAGGCTTACGACAACACAAGGTGCATTTATTCTCAGTTTACTTTCACTTTTTCAGTAACTTTATCTAGGTGCAAACACACACACACACACGGCTCTGGGTTTTTCAGGTCTCTTTCTCTCTCTCTGTGGTTCCAGGCTTTTTACTGCAACAACACAAGAGACACATTTAAGTAAACTGGCAATAATCAGACACAGATGAAATTCATCATGTTTTACCTGCCGGTTCTCCCTGACTCCTTACTGCCAACAACCGACACTCAATCACACCCCTACTGCCACAGACAGGTACTCAAGATTAATCACAGA
>NC_083596.1:51841899-51844399 GCF_027579695.1 Neoarius graeffei
ATGAAAATGGGACAGAAATAAACTGATATAAATTGAGCGTGAAATAAAAACTGCCATGCTGCTTTCATTCTTTTCCTCTTGATTTATTATTTCTGTCGATTTTCTGTCTTTATGTCCTAATTTTTCTACTTTAACCTTTTATTTTACCTTTCATATGTTTCATTGCCAGTGTGTGTTCATCTGCCTGTCCTCATATTTAACTAACACACACACACACACACACACACACACACACACACACACACACACACACACACTTTAATTCGGTTATTTTCATGAGGAGCTGCACGTATCAGCTTCATCATCTTCATTACTGACTCAGATATTTGTTTGTTTGTTTGTTTGTTTGTTTGCTTACTTGTTCAGTTGTTTACATTTTAACACACTATTTTGTTCTTGAATATTATAGAATTTCATTCAGTAAACATTTCATTAAATGCATCATTTCACTCAAGGACTCATGACACATCTGGGTTATTTATTTACTGAAGGTGAATTTTTTAGATTATTTTAAAATCGATTTTCATTCAGGATGTGCACTTGTTTGTTTGTTCGTTTGTTGTTTGTTTATGAATTTATTATTTGTTTACTTATTTGGTTGCTTACTAGTTTGTTTGCTGACTTACAAATATATTTATTCATATATACATTCCATTGTATATCTTAAATATTTATTTATTTATGGAATAGTTTATGTAAATACCATATTAAATCTAAAATATTTATTTATGTTTTGCCTATTTATTTATTTGTTCATTTAATTAATTATTCAAATATTTAAGTTACATTTTAAGTTTAAAATAGTAATTTGTTAAATGTTAAGAACTATTTGTTAAAGAAATATAACTATTTGTTTCACATTCCATTTTAAGTCGAAAATATTTATTTACGACCACACTTAATTTTAGCTTATTTATTTTTACTTCCCAACATTCCTGACTCATTTAAGATTTATTTATTTATTTGTTCTATTTGAATGGAGTACAAACATCAGTTATATACGGTATGCAAACGTTTATATAAATGTTTAAAAATTTATCAGTCACTGACTCTCATGCCAGATTTATTTATTTATTTATTTATTTATTCACTTACATTTCAGGTCTCAGTGTGAGAATCTTTCTCCCAAACAGGAAATGCTGAATTCTGTAAAGCACAAACATTCTACACACACACACACACACACACACACACACACACACACACACACTTTACCTTGCTGTGTGTTTCCTGTGTGTTTGTCTGTTGAGGTAATCGCCATGGCGCCCTGATGATGGGTTCAGGGTGGAGGTGCAGGTCCTGTTCCTGCTGATCTTTTAAGGGTTAAACTCCAAAAGGCTGAGAAGAGGAGGGGGTGGGGTGATGATGTCACAGGTCAGAGGTCATACTGATAACCCTTCCCAGTGTAGGGAGACGTTTAGGACAAAGTGAGACTCTGAGATTTTCCAGAATGTTTGTCTGGTTACAAATTTAAAATTCTAAACCAGAATCCCAGAGTCACGTGGAGGAGGTGCACTCAGTAAACACCACGAGGTGGAACCTTCACAGGTCCAAACACTGAGATCTGATTGAACCTGGATGAGCACTACATAGTGAGGTAGGGAGTAGGGAGTTGTTTGGGACTCAGCCTTCCACTGCATGATGTAATCTTCACAACACTACTGTAAAAGAGATCAAAGAACAAAGGAGTGCTTAGGTACGGCGATATGACAAAGTGTGTGTGTGTGTGTGTGTGTGTGTGTGTGTGTGTTATTAGAGGAGTAGCCTCAGGCAGTATTCATTATGACAGAATGAATGTTTCAATATGGAACCTGTGTGTGTGTGTGTGTGTGTGTGTGTGTGTGTGTGTGTGTGTGTGTGTAATTGGGGTAATTTCTTTATTAGAGTAATAAATCATTTGAGGAAAACCACATCTGAAGTGTCACTGTGTAGCATCTCAGCACACACACACATTGTGACCCTTACTGACCTGACACTCACCTGTGAACCACACATACACACCTAATAATCTAACACACACAGATATTTCTGCTGACAATAAACACACAACACTCACAAGCACTTTCAACAGCAAAGGTGGAGTAAATATGTGCATGCCTTTCTGTGTGTTGTGTGTGTGTGTGTGTGTGTGTGTGTGAGAGAGAGAGAGAGAGAGACAGAGAGACAACACAGGTCCTTATTTGACTCTCATCATTCCCATCCATCTCAGCTCTCTTTCTCTCTTCGTTTTCTCACCACAATCTCTCTCTCTCTCTCTCTCTCTCTTGCTGTGTCAAACACCAGCTGCTTTATGAGGTGTGATTGCACGGATGGTGTGAGCGAGGGGATTACAGATGGAGAAAAGAAAGAAAAAAACATCCCATTTTTATTCCAAGCAGAAGAGAAAAGCACATTTCTGGATCTCGGTGGGCGAAAACACCTCACAGATCATATGAGAGAATGAGAACCAGAGAGAGAGAGAGAGAGAGAGAGAGAGAGAATATGGTGAATGTTAGTAATC
>NC_083596.1:51846899-51861899 GCF_027579695.1 Neoarius graeffei
TCACCAAGAGTCAGAACTCTAAACACTGGGATTCACCAAGAGTCAGCGCTCTAAAGACTGGGACTAACCAAGAGTCAGAGCTCTAAAGACTAGGACTCACCAAGAGTCAGAGCTCTAAAGACTGGGACTCACCAAGGGTCAGAGCTCTAAAGACTGGGACTCACCAAGAGTCAGAGCTCTAAAGTCTGGGACTCACCAAGAGTCAGAACTCTAAACACTGGGACTCACCAAGAGTCAGAACTCTAAACACTGGGACTCACCAAGAGTCAGAACTCTAAAGACTGGGACTCACCAAGAGTCAGAACTCTAAACACTGGGACTCACCAAGAGTCAGAGCTCTAAAGACTGGGACTCACCAAGAGTCAGAGCTCTAAAGACTGGGACTAACCAAGAGTCAGAGCTCTAAAGAATGGGACTCACCAAGAGTCAGAACTCTAAACACTGGGACTCACCAAGAGTCAGAGCTCTAAAGACTGGGACTCACCAAGAGTCAGAGCTCTAAAGACTGGGACTCACCAAGAGTCAGAGCTCTAAAGACTGGGACAAACCAAGAGTCAGAGCTCTAAAGACTGGGACTCACCAAGAGTCAGAGCTCTAAAGACTGTGACTAACCAAGAGTCAGAGCTCTAAAGACTGGGACTCACCAAGAGTCAGAACTCTAAACACTGGGACTCACCAAGAGTCAGAGCTCTAAAGTCTGGGACTCACCAAGAGTCAGAACTCTAAAGACTGGGACTAACCAAGAGTCAGAGCTCTAAAGACTGGGACTCACCAAGAGTCAGAACTCTAAACCCTGGGACTCACCAAGAGTCAGAACTCTAAACACTGGGATTCACCAAGAGTCAGCGCTCTAAAGACTGGGACTAACCAAGAGTCAGAGCTCTAAACACTGGGACTCACCAAGAGTCAGAGCTCTAAAGTCTGGGACTCACCAAGAGTCAGAACTCTAAAGACTGGGACTCACCAAGAGTCAGAACTCTAAAGACTGGGACTAACCAAGAGTCAGATCTCTAAAGACTGGGACTCACCAAGAGTCAGAACTCTAAACACTGGGACTAACCAAGAGTCAGAGCTCTAAAGACTGGGACTCACCAAGAGTCAGAACTCTAAAGACTGGGACTCACCAAGAGTCAGAGCTCTAAAGACTGGGACTCACCAAGAGTCAGAGCTCTAAAGACTGGGACTCACCAAGAGTCAGAGCTCTAAAGACTGGGACTCACCAAGAGTCAGAGCTCTAAAGACTGGGACTCACCAAGAGTCAGAGCTCTAAAGACTGTGACTAACCAAGAGTCAGAGCTCTAAAGACTGGGACTCACCAAGAGTCAGAACTCTAAACACTGGGACTCACCAAGAGTCAGAGCTCTAAAGTCTGGGACTCACCAAGAGTCAGAACCCTAAAGACTGGGACTCACCAAGAGTCAGAACTCTAAAGACTGGGACTAACCAAGAGTCAGAGCTCTAAAGACTGGGACTCACCAAGAGTCAGAACTCTAAAGACTGGGACTCACCAAGAGTCAGAACTCTAAAGACTGGGACTAACCAAGAGTCAGAGCTCTAAACACTGGGACTCACCAAGAGTCAGGACTCTAAACACTGGGACTCACCAAGAGTCAGAACTACAAAGACTGGTACTCACCAAGAGTCAGAACTTGTACTCACCAAGAGTCAGATCTCTAAAGACTGGAACTCACCAAGAGTCAGAACTCTAAAGACTGGGACTCACCAAGAGACAGAACTCTAAAGACTGGAACTCACCAAGAGTCAGAACTCTAAAGACTGGGACTCACCAAGAGACAGAACTCTAAACACTGGGACTCACCAAGAGTCAGAGCTCTAAACACTGGGACTAACCAAGAGTCAGAGCTCTAAAGACTGGGACTAACCAAGAGTCAGAGCTCTAAAGACTGGTACTCACCAAGAGTCAGAACTCTAAAGACTGGTACTCACCAAGAGTCAGAGCTCTAAAGACTGGGACTCACCAAGAGTCAGAACTCTAAACACTGGGACTCACCAAGAGTCAGAGCTCTAAACACTGGGACTCACCAAGAGTCAGAACTCTAAAGACTGGGACTAACCAAGAGTCAGAGCTCTAAAGACTGGGACTCACCAAGAGTCAGAACTCTAAACACTGGGACTCACCAAGAGTCAGAACTCTAAAGACTGGGACTAACCAAGAGTCAGAGCTCTAAAGACTGGGACTCACCAAGAGTCAGAACTCTAAACACTGGGACTCACCAAGAGTCAGAACTCAAAACACTGGGACTCACCAAGAGTCAGAACTCTAAACACTGGGACTCACCAAGAGTCAGAACTCTAAACACTGGGACTCACCAAGAGTCAGAGCTCTAAAGACTGGGACTCACCAAGAGTCAGAACTCAAAACACTGGGACTCACCAAGAGTCAGAGCTCTAAAGACTGTGACTCACCAAGAGTCAGAGTTCTAAACACTGGGACTAACCAAGAGTCAGAGCTCTAAAGACTGGGACTCACCAAGAGTCGGAACTCTAAACACTGGGACTCACCAAGAGTCAGAACTCAAAACACTGGGACTCACCAAGAGTCAGAGCTCTAAAGACTGGGACTCACCAAGAGTCAGAGCTCTAAAGACTGGGACTCACCAAGAGTCAGAACTCTAAACACTGGGACTAACCAAGAGTCAGAGCTCTAAAGACTGGGACTCACCAAGAGTCAGAACTCTAAAGACTGGGACTCACCAAGAGTCAGAGCTCTAAAGACTGGGACTCACCAAGAGTCAGAGCTCTAAAGACTGGGACTCACCAAGAGTCAGAGCTCTAAAGACTGGGACTCACCAAGAGTCAGAGCTCTAAAGACTGGGACTCACCAAGAGTCAGAGCTCTAAAGACTGTGACTAACCAAGAGTCAGAGCTCTAAAGACTGGGACTCACCAAGAGTCAGAACTCTAAACACTGGGACTCACCAAGAGTCAGAGCTCTAAAGTCTGGGACTCACCAAGAGTCAGAACCCTAAAGACTGGGACTCACCAAGAGTCAGAACTCTAAAGACTGGGACTAACCAAGAGTCAGAGCTCTAAAGACTGGGACTCACCAAGAGTCAGAACTCTAAAGACTGGGACTCACCAAGAGTCAGAACTCTAAAGACTGGGACTAACCAAGAGTCAGAGCTCTAAACACTGGGACTCACCAAGAGTCAGGACTCTAAACACTGGGACTCACCAAGAGTCAGAACTACAAAGACTGGGACTAACCAAGAGTCAGAGCTCTAAAGACTGGGACTCACCAAGAGTCAGAACTCTAAACCCTGGGACTCACCAAGAGTCAGAACTCTAAACACTGGGACTCACCAAGAGTCAGAGCTCTAAAGTCTGGGACTCACCAAGAGTCAGAACCCTAAAGACTGGGACTCACCAAGAGTCAGAACTCTAAAGACTGGGACTAACCAAGAGTCAGAGCTCTAAAGACTGGGACTCACCAAGAGTCAGAGCTCTAAAGACTGTGACTAACCAAGAGTCAGAGCTCTAAAGACTGGGACTCACCAAGAGTCAGAACTCTAAACACTGGGACTCACCAAGAGTCAGAGCTCTAAAGTCTGGGACTCACCAAGAGTCAGAACTCTAAAGACTGGGACTAACCAAGAGTCAGAGCTCTAAAGACTGGGACTCACCAAGAGTCAGAACTCTAAACCCTGGGACTCACCAAGAGTCAGAACTCTAAACACTGGAATTCACCAAGAGTCAGCGCTCTAAAGACTGGGACTAACCAAGAGTCAGAGCTCTAAACACTGGGACTCACCAAGAGTCAGAGCTCTAAAGTCTGGGACTCACCAAGAGTCAGAACTCTAAAGACTGGGACTCACCAAGAGTCAGAACTCTAAAGACTGGGACTAACCAAGAGTCAGATCTCTAAAGACTGGGACTCACCAAGAGTCAGAACTCTAAACACTGGGACTAACCAAGAGTCAGAGCTCTAAAGACTGGGACTCACCAAGAGTCAGAACTCTAAAGACTGGGACTCACCAAGAGTCAGAGCTCTAAAGACTGGGACTCACCAAGAGTCAGAGCTCTAAAGACTGGGACTCACCAAGAGTCAGAGCTCTAAAGACTGGGACTCACCAAGAGTCAGAGCTCTAAAGACTGGGACTCACCAAGAGTCAGAGCTCTAAAGACTGTGACTAACCAAGAGTCAGAGCTCTAAAGACTGGGACTCACCAAGAGTCAGAACTCTAAACACTGGGACTCACCAAGAGTCAGAGCTCTAAAGTCTGGGACTCACCAAGAGTCAGAACCCTAAAGACTGGGACTCACCAAGAGTCAGAACTCTAAAGACTGGGACTAACCAAGAGTCAGAGCTCTAAAGACTGTGACTAACCAAGAGTCAGAGCTCTAAAGACTGGGACTCACCAAGAGTCAGAACTCTAAACACTGGGACTCACCAAGAGTCAGAGCTCTAAAGTCTGGGACTCACCAAGAGTCAGAACCCTAAAGACTGGGACTCACCAAGAGTCAGAACTCTAAAGACTGGGACTAACCAAGAGTCAGAACTCTAAACACTGGGACTCACCAAGAGTCAGAACTCTAAACACTGGGACTCACCAAGAGTCAGAGCTCTAAAGACTGGGACTCACCAAGAATCAGAACTCTAAACACTGGGACTCACCAAGAGTCAGAACTCTAAACACTGGGATTCACCAAGAGTCAGCGCTCTAAAGACTGGGACTAACCAAGAGTCAGAGCTCTAAAGACTAGGACTCACCAAGAGTCAGAGCTCTAAAGACTGGGACTCACCAAGGGTCAGAGCTCTAAAGACTGGGACTCACCAAGAGTCAGAGCTCTAAAGTCTGGGACTCACCAAGAGTCAGAACTCTAAACACTGGGACTCACCAAGAGTCAGAACTCTAAACACTGGGACTCACCAAGAGTCAGAACTCTAAAGACTGGGACTCACCAAGAGTCAGAACTCTAAACACTGGGACTCACCAAGAGTCAGAGCTCTAAAGACTGGGACTCACCAAGAGTCAGAGCTCTAAAGACTGGGACTAACCAAGAGTCAGAGCTCTAAAGAATGGGACTCACCAAGAGTCAGAACTCTAAACACTGGGACTCACCAAGAGTCAGAGCTCTAAAGACTGGGACTCACCAAGAGTCAGAGCTCTAAAGACTGGGACTCACCAAGAGTCAGAGCTCTAAAGACTGGGACAAACCAAGAGTCAGAGCTCTAAAGACTGGGACTCACCAAGAGTCAGAGCTCTAAAGACTGTGACTAACCAAGAGTCAGAGCTCTAAAGACTGGGACTCACCAAGAGTCAGAACTCTAAACACTGGGACTCACCAAGAGTCAGAGCTCTAAAGTCTGGGACTCACCAAGAGTCAGAACTCTAAAGACTGGGACTAACCAAGAGTCAGAGCTCTAAAGACTGGGACTCACCAAGAGTCAGAACTCTAAACCCTGGGACTCACCAAGAGTCAGAACTCTAAACACTGGGATTCACCAAGAGTCAGCGCTCTAAAGACTGGGACTAACCAAGAGTCAGAGCTCTAAACACTGGGACTCACCAAGAGTCAGAGCTCTAAAGTCTGGGACTCACCAAGAGTCAGAACTCTAAAGACTGGGACTCACCAAGAGTCAGAACTCTAAAGACTGGGACTAACCAAGAGTCAGATCTCTAAAGACTGGGACTCACCAAGAGTCAGAACTCTAAACACTGGGACTAACCAAGAGTCAGAGCTCTAAAGACTGGGACTCACCAAGAGTCAGAACTCTAAAGACTGGGACTCACCAAGAGTCAGAGCTCTAAAGACTGGGACTCACCAAGAGTCAGAGCTCTAAAGACTGGGACTCACCAAGAGTCAGAGCTCTAAAGACTGGGACTCACCAAGAGTCAGAGCTCTAAAGACTGGGACTCACCAAGAGTCAGAGCTCTAAAGACTGTGACTAACCAAGAGTCAGAGCTCTAAAGACTGGGACTCACCAAGAGTCAGAACTCTAAACACTGGGACTCACCAAGAGTCAGAGCTCTAAAGTCTGGGACTCACCAAGAGTCAGAACCCTAAAGACTGGGACTCACCAAGAGTCAGAACTCTAAAGACTGGGACTAACCAAGAGTCAGAGCTCTAAAGACTGGGACTCACCAAGAGTCAGAACTCTAAAGACTGGGACTCACCAAGAGTCAGAACTCTAAAGACTGGGACTAACCAAGAGTCAGAGCTCTAAACACTGGGACTCACCAAGAGTCAGGACTCTAAACACTGGGACTCACCAAGAGTCAGAACTACAAAGACTGGTACTCACCAAGAGTCAGAACTTGTACTCACCAAGAGTCAGATCTCTAAAGACTGGAACTCACCAAGAGTCAGAACTCTAAAGACTGGGACTCACCAAGAGACAGAACTCTAAAGACTGGAACTCACCAAGAGTCAGAACTCTAAAGACTGGGACTCACCAAGAGACAGAACTCTAAACACTGGGACTCACCAAGAGTCAGAGCTCTAAACACTGGGACTAACCAAGAGTCAGAGCTCTAAAGACTGGGACTAACCAAGAGTCAGAGCTCTAAAGACTGGTACTCACCAAGAGTCAGAACTCTAAAGACTGGTACTCACCAAGAGTCAGAGCTCTAAAGACTGGGACTCACCAAGAGTCAGAACTCTAAAGACTGGGACTAACCAAGAGTCAGAGCTCTAAAGACTGGGACTCACCAAGAGTCAGAACTCTAAACACTGGGACTCACCAAGAGTCAGAACTCTAAAGACTGGGACTAACCAAGAGTCAGAGCTCTAAAGACTGGGACTCACCAAGAGTCAGAACTCTAAACACTGGGACTCACCAAGAGTCAGAACTCAAAACACTGGGACTCACCAAGAGTCAGAACTCTAAACACTGGGACTCACCAAGAGTCAGAACTCTAAACACTGGGACTCACCAAGAGTCAGAGCTCTAAAGACTGGGACTCACCAAGAGTCAGAACTCAAAACACTGGGACTCACCAAGAGTCAGAGCTCTAAAGACTGTGACTCACCAAGAGTCAGAGTTCTAAACACTGGGACTAACCAAGAGTCAGAGCTCTAAAGACTGGGACTCACCAAGAGTCGGAACTCTAAACACTGGGACTCACCAAGAGTCAGAACTCAAAACACTGGGACTCACCAAGAGTCAGAGCTCTAAAGACTGGGACTCACCAAGAGTCAGAGCTCTAAAGAATGGGACTCACCAAGAGTCAGAACTCTAAACACTGGGACTAACCAAGAGTCAGAGCTCTAAAGACTGGGACTCACCAAGAGTCAGAACTCTAAAGACTGGGACTCACCAAGAGTCAGAGCTCTAAAGACTGGGACTCACCAAGAGTCAGAGCTCTAAAGACTGGGACTCACCAAGAGTCAGAGCTCTAAAGACTGGGACTCACCAAGAGTCAGAGCTCTAAAGACTGGGACTCACCAAGAGTCAGAGCTCTAAAGACTGTGACTAACCAAGAGTCAGAGCTCTAAAGACTGGGACTCACCAAGAGTCAGAACTCTAAACACTGGGACTCACCAAGAGTCAGAGCTCTAAAGTCTGGGACTCACCAAGAGTCAGAACCCTAAAGACTGGGACTCACCAAGAGTCAGAACTCTAAAGACTGGGACTAACCAAGAGTCAGAGCTCTAAAGACTGGGACTCACCAAGAGTCAGAACTCTAAAGACTGGGACTCACCAAGAGTCAGAACTCTAAAGACTGGGACTAACCAAGAGTCAGAGCTCTAAACACTGGGACTCACCAAGAGTCAGGACTCTAAACACTGGGACTCACCAAGAGTCAGAACTACAAAGACTGGTACTCACCAAGAGTCAGAACTTGTACTCACCAAGAGTCAGATCTCTAAAGACTGGAACTCACCAAGAGTCAGAACTCTAAAGACTGGGACTCACCAAGAGACAGAACTCTAAAGACTGGAACTCACCAAGAGTCAGAACTCTAAAGACTGGGACTCACCAAGAGACAGAACTCTAAACACTGGGACTCACCAAGAGTCAGAGCTCTAAACACTGGGACTAACCAAGAGTCAGAGCTCTAAAGACTGGGACTAACCAAGAGTCAGAGCTCTAAAGACTGGTACTCACCAAGAGTCAGAACTCTAAAGACTGGTACTCACCAAGAGTCAGAGCTCTAAAGACTGGGACTCACCAAGAGTCAGAACTCTAAACACTGGGACTCACCAAGAGTCAGAGCTCTAAACACTGGGACTCACCAAGAGTCAGAACTCTAAAGACTGGGACTAACCAAGAGTCAGAGCTCTAAAGACTGGGACTCACCAAGAGTCAGAACTCTAAACACTGGGACTCACCAAGAGTCAGAACTCTAAAGACTGGGACTAACCAAGAGTCAGAGCTCTAAAGACTGGGACTCACCAAGAGTCAGAACTCTAAACACTGGGACTCACCAAGAGTCAGAACTCAAAACACTGGGACTCACCAAGAGTCAGAACTCTAAACACTGGGACTCACCAAGAGTCAGAACTCTAAACACTGGGACTCACCAAGAGTCAGAGCTCTAAAGACTGGGACTCACCAAGAGTCAGAACTCAAAACACTGGGACTCACCAAGAGTCAGAGCTCTAAAGACTGTGACTCACCAAGAGTCAGAGTTCTAAACACTGGGACTAACCAAGAGTCAGAGCTCTAAAGACTGGGACTCACCAAGAGTCGGAACTCTAAACACTGGGACTCACCAAGAGTCAGAACTCAAAACACTGGGACTCACCAAGAGTCAGAGCTCTAAAGACTGGGACTCACCAAGAGTCAGAGCTCTAAAGACTGGGACTCACCAAGAGTCAGAGCTCTAAAGACTGGGACTCACCAAGAGTCAGAACTCTAAAGACTGGGACTCACCAAGAGTCAGAGCTCTAAAGACTGGGACTCACCAAGAGTCAGAGCTCTAAAGACTGGTACTCACCAAGAGTCAGAACTCTAAACACTGGGACTAACCAAGAGTCAGAACTCTAAACACTGGGACTCACCAAGAGTCAGAGCTCTAAAGACTGGGACTCACCAAGAGTCAGAGCTCTAAAGACTGGGACTCACCAAGAGTCAGAGCTCTAAAGACTGGGACTCACCAAGAGTCAGAACTCTAAAGACTGGGACTCACCAAGAGTCAGAGCTCTAAAGACTGGGACTCACCAAGAGTCAGAGCTCTAAAGACTGGTACTCACCAAGAGTCAGAACTCTAAACACTGGGACTAACCAAGAGTCAGAGCTCTAAAGACTGGGACTCACCAAGAGTCAGAGCTCTAAAGACTGGGACTCACCAAGAGTCAGAACTCTAAAGACTGGGACTCACCAAGAGTCAGAGCTCTAAAGACTGGGACTCACCAAGAGTCAGAGCTCTAAAGACTGGTACTCACCAAGAGTCAGAACTCTAAACACTGGGACTAACCAAGAGTCAGAGCTCTAAAGACTGGGACTCACCAAGAGAATTTCTTTTTGTATTTCTATTTTAAAATTTATATTTAAGTTGTTTATGATCTGAGAATTTTCCTAAAATGTTGCTCATGTTTACTTTCCCATGAACCATCAACCACTAACCTTCTTCACACAGTCTAACGGCAAGGACAAGCGTGTGTGTGTGTGTGTGTGTGTGTGTGTGTGTGTGTGTGTGTGTGTGTGTAATAGTCAGCTAATAGATGTTGTGTTAGTGATTTAAGTTGATCTACTTGTCACTCTGGACCAGAGTGAGACGATTAAGTAGCCCTTATTACCAAAACTATTACCTGAAACCATGACCTACATCTGCCACACACACACACACACACACACACACACACACACACACACACACACACACACACACACACACAGTAATTGCTGAAGCAGTGCCTCTAACTAAACATTTCCTTTAAAGAGTGCAGAGCCGACTTTAAAATAGCAACATTTAAACAACTTAATTGGGTCTTTTTCCTGCAACCTGTCATCAATCACCACACACACACACACACAGACACACACACTCATTCAGTTCCATTTCCATCTTAATGTTAAGCAAATATTAAGGGAAAATTCATCAAAGTAAAGTGAGCTCCCTGTGCTCCTGTCCGCTACCGTTCTCAAGAGGAGCAGTGAGATGACATCATCAACAAGCGCCAGCTGAACACACGGCTCACAGATTTCATCGACGTTCACGACATCATCTGCTCTGGGACACTGCAGACTCGGGAGCAAGAACAACTGGAAACTAGGGAAGAAAAATTACAGTAAATTGAAGACCGAGGACTGAAATCTCCAGAGAAGTCATGGGAAATGATCAGCTTCAGAAAGCTGGAACAATCAGAATAATGGAATGCTGAAATCTCGCAAGTATGGAAGCAACCAAACTGGGGTACAGGCATCCCTCGGGAACAAAGGGAATTAGGAACATCAGGAGAGAGGGGCGACCGTTATATTTAGGCAGAAAGAAACTTAGAAACAATGAAATTTGTAGTCTTTATAAAATTATTCTACAGTTTATTATAGATGTCTTATTAAATCTCACACACACACACACACACACGCTTTGCATGGTTTTTCTGGGAGTGTATTTACATCCTCAAAAAATCCTAAATAAATAATCAATACTAATTTAACAATAATTAATATAAAAGTAACATGAAGGAAATGATAAAATAATGTGTTTTTAATTTCTACATGTTGATGCATTTCATACACTGTGGTGAGGGGCGTTACTTTTCTCCAAAACATCCAATAGCTTTCAATATGTCCCTCCCTTCTGACCTCATTGGGGGCGGAGCATAATTATTTTAGATATAATTTCATGGGATGCATTTTTGTGCCACGCCCCCGGAGTGCAGAATGAGCCAATAAAATTTATTTTTGAGTTTTTTGGAAATGACACTGAAATTTTAATATAGATGCATTTCATGGATGCTTTAAGCTAAATGAAGAAAATGTGTGTGTGTGTGTGTGTGTGTGTGTGTGTGTGTGTGTGTGTGTGTGTGTGTGTGTGTGTGAGATTCTCCATGATGTCTCCTTGCAGGATATTAAGCATTAATTTCACACCTGAGTGACCCAGCTGAAGATGTCATGGTGTGTGTGTGTGTGTGTGTGTGTGTGTGTGTGTGTGTGTGTGTGTGTGTGTGTGTGTAAAAGTGACACACAGAGGGAGGGAAGTGAATTATTAACATATTAACTGACCATTGCTGCTCTGCTGGCTCCATCTCAAACAGTACAATTTATAGCGAGTGATTTTCCCAAACACACCTTTGGGCTGCGTCCTAAACATTCACACGGAGTGATGAATAAAATACACTGTAAAGTTCACAGTATGATTTTTAAACAGAACTTTACAATATATTTATGGTATTTGGTGCACAGCCTTATCCACAGCGACTTACATCAGCGCTTTAAAGTCTCTCTCAGTAAATCCATCCTGATGGAACTGAACATTCAGTGTCTCTGTTCAGGTGTTCGAGTTATATTTCTAAACATGAACTCGTAAATGGCGCTAATTCACATCATTCTATATTTGAGTTAAACTTTATTTAATCGTAAACTTGATAAACTAATATTATCATTTATAAATTAAGCCCATTTTGTAAACTAATCATAACTTTATAAAATAACAATACATTTTATAAACTAATAATTACATTTCTAAATTAAGTCAATTTTGTAAACTAATAGAGCAGCAGCTACAAGTATCAACAGCCCATAATTATCGATGTTTTTTCAGATTTACCAATAAAAAACAATTTTACAAAGATAAGTTTCAGTTCCAACAGTTATTATTAGTTAATTAATCAACCAGAAGACCCCCCACACACACACGCCCTCCTCACCCTTTGATCTTGTCATTTGATGGCGCAGCTCGTTACCTGAGATGGAATTTTTTCAGCACAATCAGCAATTTTTCAGAAAACCCGGACGTTATCATCGCAAGTAAGCATGGCGGAAAGATCATGGGCATGTTTTTACTGATCAAATTCACCGATATTTCGTGATCTCCTCATTGAAACCTACCTTGTTTCTGACTCTTTCATTTGACAGTCGCCATTTTGTATCTAAACGCACGTTTGAGAGTCATGTAAGGTGTCAATAATAGTGATCACTTTCACCGGTGTCCACCATTATTGACACCCTGTGGAATTAAGGGACATTTACAACTGTTATAGATCGATCTTTGTGTAAAAAAATCAAAGTGCTGTGATTTATAATAATTTTTTTTCTGATTCATAACAGAATGGAATGTTTATAGAGTATTTGGAATCCTATTGCAATAAATAGAATTAGACCAGAATTAAATTCCTCACATGTAAAAAATTGCATGCTTGAAATATTCAGATTTTTCTATTCCATTCAGAAAATATATTTATATTTTTTTCAGTTTGTTGTAAATATTTGCCACATATTACAATATCAGTAGACATTTTATATATTTTGGTTCGAGGAATGACATGCGACCTTTGACCTGGAAGTTCATGTGGTTATAATCTCGATTGCCTGTTGACATTTATTGGTAAATGACAAAACTAGAAATTAATACAAACAACAACAAATGATTAACAAAATGTGATCAACGAAAATATTTAGAAAGTGGAACAAAAAGATTTGCTGATGCAGGTTAAACATTATCAGTTCATTTATTGGCAAACATTAGAATTACTTCCTCATTTACATCAACACCGACATCCATATATTTATATAAAAGAGATTTTTGGACTAAATATAAGTCTATGGAAAACACATTTTAAATAAAAAACTGTTTTGTTAACTTAAAACCACATATTGATTTTTTTTTTTATAAATAATCATCTGGATGTCGATAATTGTGAAACGGTGTCACGTGATCTGATACGCTAAGTAATTGGGAATCAACTCATTTTTTTCCAGTGGAAGTTTGAGTAATTATTCATGCACAATTTACATACTGAAAGTCTTCTACTTTTGTAACGGCCAACAGATCGTTAAGGTGTCGATAATTGTAGCTGCTGCTCTAGTAAACTTTAGGAATTGATGGTAAATTTGTAAACTTTATTCAAATATATGAACTGATCATAAACTTTCTAAACTTTATTTAAATTTCTAAACTAACATCAGAGTTTATAAGCTGTTTGTACACTTTGTAAACTAAGACTGTAGTAAAACAGCAAATGATCTCAGTTCCAGCTCATTTTTGACGCTCTGGAAACACGTGAAAGTGCACAGGGAGGGACCTGAACCTCGGCGACTCCCACTGTGTCACTGATGGAGTGAACTTCATCGTATATTCACCACTGATCAGCTTATTCGCCACTATCTTTCAAGCGAATCTTCACTGTTCACCATCACAAACCACACAAATATGTTCCTTTTGTAAATGGAGCTTTTGGGACGTGATCCGGCCGTCCTGCTCGCTGTCAACATGGAGGGAGACGGATCACCTGCACGTGTGGAGTCTTTACGTCTTTTATGATGTATTTGTCACCTTAATGTGTGTAATTTTCACACTCAGTAAGAAAAACAGCAGTGTGTTGTGTTTCTGTCTGTGTGTTTTGACGTGTGTGTGTGTGTGTGTGTGTGTGTGTGTGTGTGGAGTCTGGACTGTATCAGGGCAGTGTGTGTTTCATATCAGTGAGTCAGAAAGGCCTTACTGTCATCATAGAGACAGGGGGGAAAGTATGTGTGTGTGTGTGTGTGTGTGTGTGTGTGTGTGTGTGTGTGTGTGTGTGTAAAAATAACAGATTATTATTATTATAATGGAGTGACTTTGATGGTGACAAATACATTTTTATTATATTTATAGTTATTTTTACAAGTAATATACACCTACATTGAAATTATAACGATATTTAAAATAATTTAATTATATTTCATATAATTACTAATCATCCTGCAATTATTATTATAAATTCTAACACCAGGAACATTATTTGTGGACTGGTTTTGACTTTTATAGACACCCGAGTTGCTTTGTTTTGTCTTGTTTTCTGTGGACTGAATTGTGTTTGTTTGTTTTTGTAAACATTTTTGTTTTGCCTTTTGTAAACAGAAAATTGTTCATTTCATTTTTCAAACCTTTCATTTCTGTGTCTGTTTTTTTCTGCGCTGATAAAAACGGTCGATTTTTCTCTCTGGTTAAATGAAATTAAATGTAATTAGATGATTTGGATGTTAATTAGCGCAACTGTGTGAGACGACACTTTACTTCATTTCCATATCAACAATGAAACTGTTAATGACACACAGAGGAGTGTTTTATATTTATTACTTTTCCAGAGAAATGGTGTAAGATATTCAAACATATCTGAACCCCTGTATGTTTAATTTGAAAATTTGTGAAGATGTGATCAAAGTCACTGATCTGAACCACTGGGCGTGGCCGAATATTCTAATGAGCACTTGATTGGCAGCTGTCTGTCTGAGACTGTACTGGTGACGTCACTCAAACAACCTGCGCGCTCGGAGTGAATCAGCTGAATCCCAACTCCGAGTGTTTGATTCATTCAGATGTGTCATTTAAAAGAATCGTGATAACGAAGTGAATGAACAATAAATCCACATCATGAGTTAAATTCATCATTATTTGGAGGAATTCACAACAAAAAGGACCAACTTACAGCTGAAGAAAGTCCAACATACGTTTTTTACATCATGGAATATAATTATTTGTTTTTTAGTCCGATTGACTGTAACATGGTGTAATTTTCCATCACGTATTAAATATCACAGTGTCAGGAACCAGCAGTTGTGGTACTTTAATAGAACCCAGATCTCATGTCTCTCAATTCTTGAGCTGATTCATTGGAATATTGCTGACTGTTTCCTCGACACATTCTTTATCCAAGCTCGATAAATTCCTGTGTTCAGTCCATGACCAGGTTAAATCTGTGCCCCACAAACCCAACCAGCATGGAATGAGGGACGGTCTTGAGATCTTCTCACTCCAGCTGCCATTCATCTGGCTCTATGTCACTGTATGAGGTAGAGCAAGGTTGGCCATGGGTGAAAGGAGGTGATCCAGGTGTACGCCCCATGGGAATTTGGTTTGAGAAGTCTTCTTCAGAATCATCTACAGAAGGT
>NC_083596.1:51869399-51876899 GCF_027579695.1 Neoarius graeffei
AAACCCAACACTACTGACTCTAACACTAATAAACCCAACACTACTGACTCTAACACTGATAAACCCAGCACTACTGACTCTAAAACTAATAAACCACACACTACTGACTCTAACACTGAAAAACCCAACACTACTGACTCTAACACTAATAAACCCAACACTACTGACTCTAACACAAATAAACCCAACACTACTGACTCTAACACTGATAAACCCAACACTACTGACTCTAACACTGATAAACCCAACACTACTGACTCTATCACTAATAAACCCAACACTACTGACTCTAATGCAAATAAACCCAACACTACTGACTCTAACACTAATAAACCCAACACTACTGACTCTAACACTAATAAACCCAACACTACTGACTCTAACACTGATAAACCCAACACTACTGACTCTAACACTAATAAGCCCAACACTACTGACTCTAACACTAATAAACCCAACACTACTGACTCTAACACTGATAAACCCAACACTACTGACTCTAACACTAATAAACCCAACACTACTGACTCTAATGCAAATAAACCCAACACTACTGACTCTAATGCAAATAAACCCAACACTACTGACTCTAACACTAATAAACCCAACACTACTGACTCTAACACTGAAAAACCCAACACTACTGACTCTATCACTGATAAACCCAACACTACTGACTCTAACACAAATAAACCCAACACTACTGACTCTAACACTAATAAACCCAACACTACTGACTCTAACACTAATAAACCCAACACTACTGACTCTAACACTAATAAACCCAACACTACTGACTCTAACACTAATAAACCCAGCACTACTGACTCTAACACTAATAAACCCAACACTACTGACTCTAACACTGATAAACCCAACACTACTGACTCTAACACTAATAAACCCAACACTACTGACTCTAACACTGATAAACCCAACACTACTGACTCTAACACTAATAAACCCAACACTACTGACTCTATCACTGATAAACCCAACACTACTGACTCTAATGCAAATAAACCCAACACTACTGACTCTAACACTAATAAACCCAACACTACTGACTCTAACACTAATAAACCCAACACTACTGACTCTAACACTAATAAACCCAGCACTACTGACTCTAACACTAATAAACCCAACACTACTGACTCTAACACTGATAAACCCAACAGTACTGACTCTAACACTAATAAACCCAACCCTACTGACTCTATCACTGATAAACCCAACGCTACTGACTCTAACACTAATAAACCCAACACTACTGACTCTAACACTGATAAACCCAACACTACTGACTCTAACACTAATAAACCCAACACTACTGACTCTAATGCAAATAAACCCAACACTACTGACTCTAATGCAAATAAACCCAACACTACTGACTCTGTAACACAAATAATCCCAACACTACTGACTCTAACACTAATAAACCCAACACTACTGACTCTGTAACACTAATAAACCCAACACTCCTGATTCTGTAACACAAATAATCCCAACACTACTGACTCTAACACTAATAAACCCAACACTACTGACTCTGTAACACAAATAATCCCAACACTACTGACTCTATTGCAAATAAACCCAACACTACTGACTCTGTAACACAAATAATCCCAACAGTGCTGACTCTAACACTAATAAACCCAACACTACTGACTCTGTAACACAAATAATCCCAACACTACTGACTCTAACGCAAATAAACCCAACACTACTGACTCTGTAACACAAATAATCTCAACACTACTGACTTTAATGCAAATAAACCCAACACTACTGACTCTGTAACACAAACAATCCCAACACTACTGACTCTAATGCAAATAAACCCAATGCTACTGACTCTGTAACACAAATAATCCCAACAGTACTGACTCTAATGCAAATAAACCCAACACTACTGACTCTGTAATACAAATAATCCCAACACTACTGACTCTAACACTAATAAACCCAACACTACTGACTCTGTAACACTAATAAACCCAACACTACTGACTCTGTGAGACAAATAATCCCAACACTACTGACTCTAACACTAATAAACCCAACACTACTGACTCTAACACTGATAAACCCAACACTACTGACTCTAACACTAATAAACCCAACACTACTGACTCTAACACTAATAAACGCAACACTACTGACTCTAACACTGATAAACCCAACACTACTGACTCTAACACTAATAAACCCAACACTACTGACTCTAACACTAATAAACCCAACACTACTGACTCTAACACTAATAAACCCAACACTGCTGACTCTAACACTAATAAACCCAACACTACTGACTCTAATGCAAATAAACCCAACACTGCTGACTCTAACACTAATAAACCCAACACTACTGACTCTAATGCAAATAAACCCAACACTACTGACTCTAACACTAATAAACCCAACACTACTGACTCTAACACAAATAAACCCAACACTACTGACTCTAACACTGATAAACCCAACACTACTGACTCTAACACTGATAAACCCAACCCTACTGACTCTATCACTGATAAACCCAACACTACTGACTCTAACACTAATAAACCCAACACTACTGACTCTAACAGTAATAAACCCAACACTAATGACTCTAACACTAATAAACCCAACATTACTGACTCTAACACTTATAAACCCAACACTACTGACTCTAACACTAATAAACCCAACACTACTGACTCTAACACTAATAAACCTAACACTACTGACTCTAATGCAAATAAACCCAACACTACTGACTCTAACACTGATAAACCCAACACTACTGACTCTAACACTGGTAAACCCAACCCTACTGACTCTATCACTGATAAACCCAACACTACTGACTCTAACACTAATAAACCCAACACTACTGACTCTAACAGTAATAAACCCAACACTAATGACTCTAACACTAATAAACCCAACATTACTGACTCTAACACTTATAAACCCAACACTACTGACTCTAACACTAATAAACCCAACACTACTGACTCTAACACTAATAAACCCAACACTACTGACTCTAACACTAATAAACCCAACACTACTGACTCTAACACTAATAAACCCAACACTGCTGACTCTAACACTAATAAACCCAACACTACTGACTCTAATGCAAATAAACCCAACACTGCTGACTCTAACACTAATAAACCCAACACTACTGACTCTAATGCAAATAAACCCAACACTACTGACTCTAACACTAATAAACCCAACACTACTGACTCTAACACTGATAAACCCAACACTACTGACTCTAACACTGATAAACCCAACACTACTGACTCTAACACTGATAAACCCAACCCTACTGACTCTAACACTGATAAACCCAACACTACTGACTCTAACACTAATAAACCCAACACTACTGACTCTAACAGTAATAAACCCAACACTAATGACTCTAACACTAATAAACCCAACATTACTGACTCTAACACTTATAAACCCAACACTACTGACTCTAACACTAATAAACCCAACACTACTGACTCTAACACTAATAAACCTAACACTACTGACTCTAATGCAAATAAACCCAACACTACTGACTCTAACACTGATAAACCCAACACTACTGACTCTAACACTGGTAAACCCAACCCTACTGACTCTATCACTGATAAACCCAACACTACTGACTCTAACACTAATAAACCCAACACTACTGACTCTAACAGTAATAACCCCAACACTAATGACTCTAACACTAATAAACCCAACATTACTGACTCTAACACTTATAAACCCAACACTACTGACTCTAACACTAATAAACCCAACACTACTGACTCTAACACTAATAAACCTAACACTACTGACTCTAATGCAAATAAACCCAACACTACTGACTCTAACACTGATAAACCCAACACTACTGACTCTATCACTGATAAACCCAACACTACTGACTCTAATGCAAATAAACCCAACACTACTGACTCTAACAGTAATAAACCCAACACTACTGACTCTAACACTAATAAACCCAACACTACTGACTCTAACAGTAATAAACCCAACACTACTGACTCTAACACTAATTAACCCAACACTACTGACTCTAACACTGATAAACCCAACACTACTGACTCTAACACTAATAAACCCAACACTACTGACTCTAACACTAATAAACCCAACACTACTGACTCTAACACTGATAAACCCAACACTACTGACTCTAACAACAATAAACCCTACACTACTGACTATAATGCAAATAAACCCAACACTACTGACTCTAATGCAAATAAACCCAACACTACTGACTCTGTAACACTAATAAACCCAACACTACTGACTCTGTAACACTAATAAACCCAACACTACTGACTCTAATGCAAATAAACCCAACACTACTGACTCTGTAACACAAATAATCCCAACACTACTGACTCTAACGCAAATAAACCCAACACTACTGACTCTGTAACACAAATAATCCCAACACTACTGACTCTAACACTAATAAACCCAACACTACTGACTCTGTAACACTAATAAACCCAACACTACTGACTCTGTAACACTAATAAACCCAACACTACTGACTCTAACACTAATAAACCCAACACTACTGACTCTGTAACACAAATAATCCCAACACTACTGACTCTAACGCAAATAAACCCAACACTACTGACTCTGTAACACAAATAATCTCAACACTACTGACTCTAATGCAAATAAACCCAACACTACTGACTCTGTAACACAAATAATCCCAACACTACTGACTCTAATGCAAATAAACCCAACGCTACTGACTCTGTAACACTAATAAACCCAACACTACTGACCCTGTAACACTGATAAACCCAACACTACTGACTCTAACACTAATAAACCCAACACTACTGACTCTAATGCAAATAAACCCAACACTACTGACTCTAATGCAAATAAACCCAACACTACTGACTCTGTAACACAAATAATCCCAACACTACTGACTCTAACACTAATAAACCCAACACTACTGACTCTGTAACACTAATAAACCCAACACTCCTGATTCTGTAACACAAATAATCCCAACACTACTGACTCTAACACTAATAAACCCAACACTACTGACTCTGTAACACAAATAATCCCAACACTACTGACTCTATTGCAAATAAACCCAACACTACTGACTCTGTAACACAAATAATCCCAACAGTGCTGACTCTAACACTAATAAACCCAACACTACTGACTCTGTAACACTAATAAACCCAACACTCCTGATTCTGTAACACAAATAATCCCAACACTACTGACTCTAACACTGATAAACCCAACACTACTGACTCTAACACTAATAAACCCAACACTACTGACTCTAACAGTAATAAACCCAACACTAATGACTCTAACACTAATAAACCCAACATTACTGACTCTAACACTTATAAACCCAACACTACTGACTCTAACACTAATAAACCCAACACTACTGACTCTAACACTAATAAACCTAACACTACTGACTCTAATGCAAATAAACCCAACACTACTGACTCTAACACTGATAAACCCAACACTACTGACTCTAACACTGGTAAACCCAACCCTACTGACTCTATCACTGATAAACCCAACACTACTGACTCTAACACTAATAAACCCAACACTACTGACTCTAACAGTAATAAACCCAACACTAATGACTCTAACACTAATAAACCCAACATTACTGACTCTAACACTTATAAACCCAACACTACTGACTCTAACACTAATAAACCCAACACTACTGACTCTAACACTAATAAACCTAACACTACTGACTCTAATGCAAATAAACCCAACACTACTGACTCTAACACTGATAAACCCAACACTACTGACTCTATCACTGATAAACCCAACACTACTGACTCTAATGCAAATAAACCCAACACTACTGACTCTAACAGTAATAAACCCAACACTACTGACTCTAACACTAATAAACCCAACACTACTGACTCTAACAGTAATAAACCCAACACTACTGACTCTAACACTAATTAACCCAACACTACTGACTCTAACACTGATAAACCCAACACTACTGACTCTAACACTAATAAACCCAACACTACTGACTCTAACACTAATAAACCCAACACTACTGACTCTAACACTGATAAACCCAACACTACTGACTCTAACAACAATAAACCCTACACTACTGACTATAATGCAAATAAACCCAACACTACTGACTCTAATGCAAATAAACCCAACACTACTGACTCTGTAACACTAATAAACCCAACACTACTGACTCTGTAACACTAATAAACCCAACACTACTGACTCTAATGCAAATAAACCCAACACTACTGACTCTGTAACACAAATAATCCCAACACTACTGACTCTAACGCAAATAAACCCAACACTACTGACTCTGTAACACAAATAATCCCAACACTACTGACTCTAACACTAATAAACCCAACACTACTGACTCTGTAACACTAATAAACCCAACACTACTGACTCTGTAACACTAATAAACCCAACACTACTGACTCTAACACTAATAAACCCAACACTACTGACTCTGTAACACAAATAATCCCAACACTACTGACTCTAACGCAAATAAACCCAACACTACTGACTCTGTAACACAAATAATCTCAACACTACTGACTCTAATGCAAATAAACCCAACACTACTGACTCTGTAACACAAATAATCCCAACACTACTGACTCTAATGCAAATAAACCCAACGCTACTGACTCTGTAACACTAATAAACCCAACACTACTGACCCTGTAACACTGATAAACCCAACACTACTGACTCTAACACTAATAAACCCAACACTACTGACTCTAATGCAAATAAACCCAACACTACTGACTCTAATGCAAATAAACCCAACACTACTGACTCTGTAACACAAATAATCCCAACACTACTGACTCTAACACTAATAAACCCAACACTACTGACTCTGTAACACTAATAAACCCAACACTCCTGATTCTGTAACACAAATAATCCCAACACTACTGACTCTAACACTAATAAACCCAACACTACTGACTCTGTAACACAAATAATCCCAACACTACTGACTCTATTGCAAATAAACCCAACACTACTGACTCTGTAACACAAATAATCCCAACAGTGCTGACTCTAACACTAATAAACCCAACACTACTGACTCTGTAACACAAATAATCCCAACACTACTGACTCTAACGCAAATAAACCCAACACTACTGACTCTGTAACACAAATAATCTCAACACTACTGACTTTAATGCAAATAAACCCAACACTACTGACTCTGTAACACAAACAATCCCAACACTACTGACTCTAATGCAAATAAACCCAATGCTACTGACTCTGTAACACAAATAATCCCAACAGTACTGACTCTAATGCAAATAAACCCAACACTACTGACTCTGTAACACAAATAATCCCAACACTACTGACTCTAACACTAATAAACCCAACACTACTGAC